>NW_009202317.1:0-2594 GCF_000690835.1 Fulmarus glacialis
ATTCTATGATTCTATGAAATTTGGGTTCTTTGAAAGGCCTTCTGACTTTCTGACATGAAAAATCCTTTCAGTGGCTGGGAATCACTTTCACACATTATGGAAAATGTCCTAATTCAGGGAGATTGAAATAGCCTTTCCCATACACTCAGATTTCACTCTCCAAACTGTGAGCGTGGCTACTCTCAAACCATATTTAGCAGATCACATACTGATGCCTGAAATAATGCATTTGTCTGTTCTTCTAAGTCTCATACTCCTCCGTACATTTTTAGTGGCCATCAGTTACACATTACCTGCAACCTCTGTTCCACCTTTTGTTTTATTGGAGAAAGGCAGCCCGTTCTTATCCAAACTCCAGTTTGACCACTACTAGAGCAGTTAAAACCATCACCTATATATGCTTACACATAGTAGTGGCATTACGCTTTTCCAAACCTTCAAAGTCACCTTCCGGGTTTTTTAATATACGCAAAACGTGTTTCTTGTAATCAGGAAAACCACTGATTTACAGCAAATTGATTTTAAACAGACATATATTTGGTATAGTAACTCAGGGTGTAGCAACTTCAGTTCTCCCTAAAAAAGCCTGGTAATTTCTACCTTCATTTCAATTATCATTTTCAAAGCAGATATAGGAAACAAAGGCTATCTTTGTAGCTTAGTTGCCACCTTTCCTAGTGCAGTACTGAACAATCCAGAAGCCTGCTGGGGAAGACTTTGACTCTTTCCTCCCTGTGCCCTTGTCTTTGCCTTTGCCTTTGCCTTTGCCTTGCCTTGCCTTGCCTTCCCTTCCTTTCTTTTCTTTTCCTTTCCCCCTTCCTTTCCTTTCCCCTTTCCTTTTCTTTCCCCTTTCCTTTCCTCAGCAATAGGGACACAGGAGTGGATATGAAATACAGGAACATAATTCTGGGTTTTATATCCTTGAAAAGAAAGGGAAATAGATGAAAAATACATACCAGGTAGTTTAAAAGCTTAACTTCCTCTGAGTCAAAACTCAAGTAATTTTCCACTTCATTTTAGTATTTTTTTCTGTATGACACTATACATGCTAATGATTTTCACATTTGATGTCAGAGAGTATTGTATGTTTGAGAGATTATAGCTAGCTCATTCTGTCTGGCCCTGTGCTGCTTAACTCTTGAGCCATATATCAGCTTTGAGGTGTCAGCTATCACAAATCAAGTGTCAAAAGTGTACATTTGGGAATAAAAATGAAGATAGAAAAGCAACTTTTCAGTCTGGCCGTATTGATGGCAAAAGCTATGTCATTCCCAGAGATCCACGAGGTGGACTTGAAGTAAGATATTAAATCAATGTGTTACTATAATATATGAATAGGGCTCCTACAAACACATCTACATTTCAGATAGACATTTCAGATACACGTTTCTGAATTCTCTGCTGCACTTGCACATTAGCTTCAGTTATTCTCTAGAAAGTTTTCAAATCCTGGGGCATATGTATGTTGACAAAATCATATCACCACCTCTGAGAATGTACTAAAAAGCAACGCGGGAAGCAGTTGTCTGTACAAAGAAGTCTGTATGTCAGTAATTTATAGCATTGCTTTTTAGTACACAGCATAGACACGGTGTAGATACACTGCAAGCTAAAAAGCAGACATAAGGCCATAGAGCTGGCTGTTAAGGTAAGCTAAGTCTGGTGGGCTGTAAGACCCCAGGGCTTTTTCCTGTTGCTGCGTACGCTGCTGTTGCCACTCCCAGGACCAGCCAGCAGTCTGGCTAGGCAGGTAGCCCAAAGATGCACACACACACATCTGGCAGCACAGAGCGACCCAGGGAGAGGGCAGTGCCTTCACCAGCACCTGCACACCCACAGGTTTACACCAAAAGCACTCACATAAACACGAACAATTCTAGTGGCCTGATCATGTTCTTACTTGGCGGCTAATCAGGCTCCAAGCTTGCCGCATGCACACACACAGGGCCCTCTGGCAGCTGGTCTGGACCTATGGTCCCTCCGGTAGCTGACCATCAGACCCCCAGCCCCCCCACTATCAAGCTCACAGTCCTCATACCCAACTCAGCAGCTACTCCAGCTGTGCTGTTGTCACGCAGGCACACCACGGGGCCCCTCTGGCAGCTGACCTGTCTCTCCAGCCACTGGCCCCTAGACCTACGGGCCCCTTCAACCCGTGGCCTCTGTGTACAGGTGTGGGCACCCTGATCTCTCGTCCCAGCCACCAGCTAGTCTGTTGTGAAACTCACTGTTGATCAGGCACATCCACATGGGAAAAGAGTTGGGAAGAATAGAGTTTAATAGCAAGATGGGCTACGCTGTGGCAATCAAGCCCAAGGCTTACCCAGGGAAATGTACTGGCCAGCAGCTTGTTTCACACACGACCGACGCCTTTTTTCTCCTCTCCATTTTCCCACTGATTCCTCTCTGATCCATCTCCAACTCTTCCTTTCCCTGCATTTGGCCCCCTTCCTAAATGTGCCATAATAAATTGTGTTCATTCCCACAATCCCCCCAAAAAAGCCTTAATAGGTTTTACAGAACTTCCCAAGCCCCCTCAAATATTCCACTAGAAGTTTGCACTTTCCCATGAATCATAGAATCATAGAATCATT
>NW_009202318.1:0-33637 GCF_000690835.1 Fulmarus glacialis
GGTGGGGGGAGGGGAGGGGGAGGAAGCATTTCCAGCAGGGTCCTCTTACAGTAATATACTTTTCTGGTAACAAGTTGCTATTCAGTAACCGCTCTCTAAGGGAAAAACAGGCTTCACAATATGCTGGGAGTGTCATCCTATGCCATTCTGATTGATCGACCTTTTTCCTCCCTGATGAGTTCAAAAGTGTGATAACATTAATTATTTAAAACTCTGAAGTCCTCAGCGAACTATTATCATCCTTTGCTGTTATATTAAATGTACAGAATGAATGACAGTGGAAGTAATTGGAAAATCTCAGGCTCGGAAAGGTTAAGTGACTTTCCTGAGGTCACAATGAGGATTTTTTTGACCTCTTCACTTGAAGAGCCATATTTAGTTCCTTCTCCAGCTTAATCCAGTTAGTAGCTTGATCATCAGTTCAGCCCAAAGAACAATTATTTTCAGCCATCTGCTTTTATCATGTAGTGGTTGAACCTGCCTTCTATGCTCTGTGGGAGAAGGACATGAGTTTAGATGCACATTTCCTTTTGCTGTGCCCGGAACTTAAGGGAATGATAGTGTTTCCCCACAGAAGAATGAAAAGGCTGGTGCATGTGCATTTTACTGTGCCTGTCCTAGGCAAGTGCCTCAGCTTCCATATGATCTTCAGAAAGAGTCCTGAGGACCTGGATAATTTTTCTCTCCCACTTCAGTAGCTATAGCTATGGACATTAAAATAAACTGCTTTGTGTTGGCCCTAAAATAAATGTGTTGTAGCAGTTGGCAGATCTTTGCTTTAAATATACCATCATGAGAGCTTGTCAAAATATGGTGCTTCAATCAATTATGCATTAAATCCAACAATAAAGTGGGTAGTTCTAGGAATGCGTTAACTTCACATGACTGGGCATATTGCCTACTGAGTTGCAGCTTTTTTGCATTTTCCAAACACTGTCAAGAGATTACCATCAGGCTGGTACAGGGAAACTTGCTGTTAGTAAGGACTGTAGTACTGTTTGTTACACTATTGTTTTCAGCTTATTTTCAAGTCATGTGTCTGTCTCCAGTACAGAGTTTATTAAAAACACTTCATCAGTAACACAGTTTTCATTCTGACTGAGGATACTGCAACATTGGAGTAGCATAAGGAATAAGAAAAAGAATGTGTAAAAGTATTGAGCTCACCCAGGAGAAAACCTCTGCCTTTGAAGATGAACCTAACCACTTTAAGAAAGAGTTAAATGGCTGTATGAAAATTCCTGGTAAAAATATGCAGGTATTAGAAAGAATCCTTAATATCCAAAGCATGTTAAAATCCTAGAATCATAGAATGGTTTGGGTTGGAAGGGACCTTTAAAGATCATCTTTAAAGATCCCCTGCTGTGGACAGGGACATCGTTCACCTTTATTAAAACACCTTTATTAAATATTGGTAATTGGCATGTTCACAATACAAACAAGGAATTTTCAAGTCTAAGAGCAAGAGAAAACAAGACATACTCAAAGCATAGCATTTCTGGCCAAGGATTCAGTTACAGCTGGAACCTGCCTAAACACCATCTGAAGAAAGTAACAGAAAGCAGCTGTTTTGTGCAACTGCAGTCAGTTGCTTGACAGCTAATACAACTACGGCACAGGAGGGCACCAATTAGGATGTGCTTTTGCAAAGCAAAATTGCATTGTAAGATTGATATTTCCCAATGTTTATCAAAGGACAGCCTAGCAATTTTATGAGTTTGATGTTTGTCTGTAGTCACTTGGAATTGCTGAAGTTAGTCTTAAGTAACGGATACACTACTGACTGATCATTAGTAACATATCACTTAGACTGCTTAATCAATGGTTTCATTTATCTTATTTTTTCTGGGCAAAAGTGGCTTATAACAGCATAAGTGTAATGAATATTCAAACACTTGAGTGATTTTGTTTTGTTGTTCAATAACCATAGATTATCACATATGGGAAAAGAAAGCATGATAAAATAACATGACAAACAATGAACAATTAATGTCAGTGAAAGTCAGCATTGTTTTCTCATTGCATAAAATGCTCCAGATTTTCCCATTTTCTTTACGTCACATGGCACTCCAAATTATTTGATACCATGCTAGCATGACTTTAGGATGGTTCCAATATAGGGGAATGGCTTGAAATACATACACTGGCTGAGATATCTGTTCCTCTACAGTTAGATCTTTGTCATGACTTCGGGGCACAAAGAGATTTCTCCTGAAATTTGGAAATGACTGGCTGCTTGCTGGCTACTAAGGCCATTGCAAACCAGCTTAAATGAAGTATATTATGACTGTTATAGTTTAAACAGCAACCAGTGCAACAAACAAGGCTGGGAGAAGAAACTTCCCGCACCGATACCATAAATGTCCAAGTAATTTTTCACTGTTTCAGAAAAACTTCTTATTCATTAAAAGTAACATTACTATTGAAACATATTGAAGTAATACATGCTCTGCTTCACTGAAGCAAGATCCAACAGTGCTAGTAATTCACTGTATTCCATCTACAACTTTGATTCGTTCCATAAATAAATTATTAGAACTATAACTTTATGAGAAACAATATTTTTCACTATGCCTAGTTTCAAAGCCTGAAGGAAGAAATCTTTTTGTAAAATCCTTTTCCACAGATGTTTCAAAATTAGATAGTATTTAAAAATTTACTATCCTAATTACTGAGAAAAAATTCAATAGTTTTATTTTAGAATTAGTTTGGCCTCTTTCATCACATCATGTATGAACTATTTGATGCTAAAAAGCTAATAACATTTGCAATTAGGGGAAAACTCAAAAATTGGAGCTGGCATATTTATTAGGCTAAAATATTAGGGAAATGACCTTGTGTATGTACTCTGAAACAGAATATCTGTGAGATGTGGTTTAAGGTAATAGTATATAATCAATGCTTGGAATTACACATATAAACATTAAGACCTGACTAAATTAATAATAGAATACATTGGTTGAAAGTTGCATTTCATCTAGCAGTGCTAAATGTTTTACTATTTTACCCTTTAAAAATCAAATATAGTTCAACATTTACAACTTCTATTAGACAGATTTGTAATGATTTTCAAATAATAATCATAAAAGACAGTTAATATGTTAGTGGGTTTTTCTTCCATTAAAATAAGTACTTTTTATCACTGCTACTGTGCAACAATTTATACAAAGGATTGAAAAGGTGACAGTTTATTTGGATGTATGTAGCAATATATAGGGGACTTTTTTTTTTTCTTTTTTTTTTTTGTCATTAAGTTTATATTGATGGATTTGACCTTTCTAGGAAAAGTCACAGACATTAAAGAATCATTGCTGATACTTGTCTTGCAACAGCACATTGACTGTATAGTGCAAGCCTGGCATGAATGTCACTGTTAGAAAATATATGTCCTAACAATAATGAGCTCTACTGCTGTCAAAGGCAGACACTTCAAATAAATTTAAACATACAGTTGTGTGTATTTGTGTCTGCTTTCATTCGTCTTGTGACCTGCAGGTAGTGTATTTGCTGTACAGCGAGTCTTTGTGTGTAGATATTATTTGGCACTGACTGATTATAAGCAAAGGAGAAGCAATACTGTTACTGCGACCAATGGAACCTAATGGTCCTCATACTTACTTTAGGGTTTTATCATTAATATCTTCACAGGCATGTTGTTGCTATTAGATACCTAAGGGTCGTCTACCTGATCTAAAATTGGAGAATTGGATAGATCAAACTCACCTAAATTTCAAGGGTTCCATATATCCGTATATAAATTGTAGTCTAATGTGGAATTTCTAATCGTTATTCTTACCTAACCAATATCTTTCTGTATGTATACCTTTCAATTTTGTATCTTTTCATATCCTTTTTTTCATCCATCAGGTGATTAGATATATTGAGCAATCCTTAAATGGTCTTTACTTAAACAGATTAGTGAAACAATACACAAGCATTCTGTAATAAATACCAGATTGCTTATGATTATAGCCCTAGCAGTAGATTTTAAAAGGTGGCCCATAGTGTTATGTTCAAAATGTTGGTTATGGCTAAAGGGGAAGCACACCTTATATATATAGAAAGCAAAGAATTTATTGTTACTATACCTGAAATCTTAGCATTAATCTAATCATTATTAGTCTAGATCTAACTATTACAGAAAAAGAAAGGTTAATAATACAGTTAAAACTGTTATACACATCTTATTTTCTACCCCTTTTCCCAGTGTTATGCTCACCCTTCCCTTTCTCCTCTTGACCCTAAAGTTGGTGCTTTCATCCTGGTGTTGTCGGTAGGGGTGTTACAGTGAGTTGTCAGCATCTGGAGTCCTTCACTAGAGGGAATATGATGTACATGCTGATGGTGTTCTCTCCCTTACTCTAGGATCTACTTGTGGTCATTTTTATGTTTACTATCATCACACATGGTTGTACCGTACAAAGATAACAAAAGTAAAGTAAATTAGCTGAAGACACCTGATCATTTAGAGAAATTGCTGTCAGAGCTAAACTAAGTAAACTAAAGCTGCAGGCAGATCAAGAAAAGTTCAGACAGAGCAAGACTGATGAACCTCAGTCCTGAGGTAAATCCAGTATAAAGCTTATGACCTGTTTCTGGGAATGGAAATGCTGTATGAGAGAACTACATGGTTACAATAGGAAGACAGTAGATGCCAGGGCTTAATAAAAGCAAATAGGGAAAAAATAAAACAAAACAAAAACAAACAAACAAACAAAAAACAAAACAGAACACAACAACAAAAATAGCCAGACTCGGAAAAGAAATGATTATGTGATTTTGTGAAAATAGAAAGTAATTTACACTTTTTTTTTTTTTTTTTTAATTTGAATAGCTGTTGAAAATGAAGTCCCAAAAAAATCCAGCAACTCATTTGTGAGAATTTGCTTCCATCTAAAGTTATTTGTAGCTAGAAAGTTTAGATTTGCCCAATCAGATAATGACATCTGTATTCATGGAAACTATTGTATAATGACTGTACTTTTTCATTTTCAAGAGAAATGTTCAGTATTAGAGAGACTATGCTAGTGAGCATATTAGTGTATATCATTATCAAGGTCCAACAAGCTCCATTTTGGATAGATTTTGTTTTCAGGGGTGCGGGTTTTTTGTTTGTTTGATTGTTTGTTTGGTTTGTTCTGTTTTCGCTTGCTAAATCTGGAAAATTCCTTAGATTAATCAGGTTACTCTCCAAGCATCTAATATACCTAGATTTTTTTAACTGCATTCCACACTAACTGTCTTTGTTACAGTCACTGACAAACTACATTTGAAGTTAAATAAAATAAAAACAACAAAAGAAGATACATACAGCCTTTAAACATTACCAGAATACATAGAAATACTTGGGTAATGTAATAGAGTTTTACAGGAGTTTAATTTGATTTAAGAGATTTTTCTTTTTTACATTTTTGAAAAATCTTAAATTGATCTTAATTTTTTTGTACAGTAATCTGACCAGTTAAATATTGTCATGGATACAACGTGTCTTTCAACAAGTGAGCTTTAAAACTGCATTCCTATTGTTTGTAAGCTTTACTAGAAGACTATTTTTACAGTCTGCATAGCTTCTATGCATGTCAAATTATTACAGAGGTTACTGTATAAAATGAAATGGATGATACATTTCATTCTTGCTCTAGTAGTGGTACATGGCGTGCCTGTGTCAATGCCTCTTTAAGAAGTAAATTGCTAGCTGGAGAGTCTTCTCAACATGTGAAGATTAATAAAACTAGGTAAGAGTATATATAGTTCAATAACAGTATTCAGTTTATTGCACTGTAGATTGCATTCACTGGAAAAAGAAACATATATATTTAGTAGGTGCCCTCAGGTAGAAATGTTCATCTGAAACCTGGCAAGTTTTAAAGTTTCAAGTACAGGAGTATTTACCACTACATAAATTATAATGTATTTGTTGCATACCTATAGGTTCCATGGCTGTTATCGTCCAAGATGAAAACACGCTTCTGATGTATATGTCATAGTTTTCCTCCCTATTAATCCTGCCAAATATATTTTTTTATTGTAAGCAGTATTATTCTTACAGATGTTACTCATTACAGACTCTAGCTTCCATAAGATTATTTTACATGCTGCTTACCATCTCCTTGTTTTGAAAAAGTTTAGTGCTACTATGTGCAGAACTGCTAAATCTAAGCTATTGTTCTTTCATATCTCTTCTCTCACTGACTGCATCAAAATAAGGAAATTTTCTCAAAATAAAACATCAAACCCATTAAATACACCCTTATGGATAGATGATGTCATTTTGTTTACCAAGAGTCACTAATTTAAGTGCATCTTTCTAATATACTAATATCACTACACATTAATGACCAATCTCTGACACCACATACCTGATCCTGCCACCCTTTTACCCTGAGAAAAGGAGAATGAAGTTAAAGAAAGAGGAATCTCTTTCAGCAAACTCCATTCCCTCTTGGTGTGGAGTACCAAGTGTGGAATCTCCACACCTCCATAAAACTTCATCAGGAATAAATAATTAAGAACATGTTTTCCCATTGTGTTTTCCCACAGAACTGTATCTAGCATCTAAGAGAGATTCTGTTTACAATTACGTTTAAATGAGTAACTGAAGAGAAAAAAGCACGTGAGAGAAAGAAGTGTAAAAAAAAACCCAAAACCCACAAAGCCAACAACCGATCAAAAGAACCAAACACTGAATCTTGAAAGTTTTTCAATTTAAATGTAATGAAGTGTGTGAATGTGCTTAAGAACATGAAGGCAGGCATACCTTTTTCTTTTGAGGTTGTCTGCAGGCTGCCCCATACACTATACATGCCTGATTCTCTTTCTTGTCCATTTATCATAGTACTCTGCTGAGAAGGATAGCTGAATGCTCACTTTCAAAAGTATCTCTTTTTTCTTTTTCTTTCTGTTTCTTTTCTTATGGAATACCTCTTCTGAAAACATTTTCTTCTTTCTTCTTAGGCCACTTGGCCGCACCTTGAATACTGTGTTCAGTTTTGGGCCCCTCACGACAAGAAGGACATTGAGGTGCTGGAGGGTGTCCAGAGAAGGGCAACGAAGCTGGTGAAGGGTCTAGAGAACAAGTCTTATGAGGAGTGGCTGAGGGAACTGGGGCTGTCTAGCCTGGAGAAGAGGAGGCTGAGGGGAGACCTCATCGCGCTCTACAACTACCTGAAAGGAGGTTGTAGCGAGGTGGGGGTTGGTCTCTTCTCCCAAGTAACAAGCGATAGGACGAGAGGAAATGGCCTCAAGTTGCACCAGGGGAGGTTTAGGCTGGACATTAGGAAAAACTTCTTCACTGAAAGAGTGGTCAGGCCTTGGAACAGGCTGCCCAGGGAAGTGGGTGAGTCACCATCCCTGGAGGTATTTAAAAGACGTGTGGATGAGGCGCTTAGGGACATGGTTTAGTGGGCATGGTGGTGTTGGGTTGACGGTTGGACTTGATGATCTTAGAGGTCTTTTCCAACCTTAATGATTCTATGATTCTATGATTCTATGATTCTTCTGATGAAGAAAGTACCTTCAGGCAAATGGCACACAAACTCTGAGATGCAAATCTCCCCCAGAGCCCTGTGCTTTGACTTTGACATCGGCAGACGTGGTTTGTATACAAGACCTCTGAGAGCTGTCTGTGACCTTGAAGAAAACAAAGCAGACTCCTCTCACACACGCCTTCTTTATTACCTTTCACCAAACACAAAATGTAATGCCTTCTCTCTCTCATTCTGTACTTGTTAATAACTTAGCACAGAAAACCTAAGAAGGCAACAACAAATGTAGTGGGAGGGAATGCATCAGGAGCAGGCAGAGGGGGGCTGGGATGATGGGAAGTGGTGGTGATTTGAAAGGGAGGGAATAGTAGTGAAAGATACAAGAACTGAGATCATGTTTACTGTTGCTTTTAGAGATCTGTTTTCTTACTAGAAATGAAAAAGTGAGGTGCCATGATTTTGCGCAAGTTTTATTATTTTGGTAATTGACGTACACATCAGAGTGATTTTTTTTTAACATGCCATCTCTCTCACCACATTCATTCTCTCTCAAAAAAAGTTACATGGGATGGAAATTAACATCAGTTTATACGCCCTCCTGCTGATGCAGGACATCAGCTCTGTGTGCATCAGCCAACAGCAAGCATCCAGGCAAAAGGCATACTGGCATATCACAATAAAGCTGTTCAGAATAAGGGGACATGAAAGTTCAGGACACAAACAGTCCATTCCCATCCTTCCACTACTGGTGGATACATTGAGGCTTTCACGGGTTTGTATGATCTACCAGAGCAAAATCCCAAGCATATGCCAGCAGAATTGTGTTCTTTCCTTCAAGGAATGATGCCAAGAATCATGCAAGAGGAAGAAAGCCTGGTTTTCAGTATTTAGAGTAAAAGTTGCTCGAAAACTACTAAGTAGCCCTTTAAAATCCTTGGACATGTTAACAGTACCATCAAAGCCAGTGAGACTACTAATATATGATAGGTGTTCTGAACATTTACTAGCATTTAAGTAAAAAGAAATTCTGTTTTTTAAAGGAGGCAAAAGTTAGTCTTTATGGTTGTTATAGTTTAGGCTGTTTTCTGTCA
This sequence comes from Fulmarus glacialis, assembly GCF_000690835.1. Lineage (NCBI taxonomy): Eukaryota > Metazoa > Chordata > Aves > Procellariiformes > Procellariidae > Fulmarus > Fulmarus glacialis. The sequence goes on from NW_009202318.1 coordinate 8,576, forward strand.
GCACAACTTATCCTGCAAAGTAATTGTGATTACTTGTGACACCAATGTTTTGTATTGTCTGCAAAAAATCATGTATGAAACACAACTGTCATTGTGCCAAATAATCGATAGCCTGATTTTATCTTCATTAGAGAAGATTTATTTTGTTCTTAGTCAAAAAAATTAGAACCCCAGAAGGATACTATATTGCTCTTGTTAAGATGCTCTAATGGGAACTTCAGAAAATTCTAAGATGCTTTTTATTAGGTTGTGAAAAACTTTGAAAAATTGAACATTTTGAAAAGAAAAATATATCATTTACCCTCACAGGTGGAGAAAGTGTGAGGATATGAGAAAAAATAGAAAGTGTGAAACTGATAAAAAGAATGGAATGAGGAAATTAAGAAGATAGCAAAATACCAGGGTATATGCTTCAAACATAACATTGGAATTTAAATGCTTTCACTTCTGGACATTCTTCATTTATCCTTATCTGTTTTATCTGAGAAATTCCTGTGAACAACTTTGTAAGAGCCACAGACAATGCTAAGAAAGTCCAATTTCTAATAACGTGGAAAAGTACATTTTGTAAGCAATACGTTATATAGTATTCAATAAAACGTAATGAAACCTTTCCTGTGTAACTTGACAAAACTATGCTGGTGAATAATTATTATTAACTTACATAAGTACATCTTGGAGATGTAGGTCCTGACATCTCAAAAGACAACATTGTGCATGTATCGCAGTTTGTTGTAAAATGAATTGAAGCAACAATAATGCATTTTTTCTCTGTACTGGATCTCACATTAGTACTATGGGTTTGCACTACTGCTATACATTGTATCTGATTATTAATGCACAGATATTTGTACATGTTTACCCTTCTTAGGGGATCTTTGAACATGGGAGTTGTTGCTTTTTTTGAGGGTATAGTGCTTAGTACTAGGATTTTTAGTTTCTACCACGCTGCAAATTATTATGTCAACACCTAAGTATAGAAAAAAGACTATTGAAAGTTGTTCCAGAACAATTTTGGTTTAATTCCTTCTAAAACTAGCTGAAATTGTACTACTCTAGACTGTTCATCTATCCCCAAAATGCATTGTCTGGAACTTGTGCCAAAAAGTTGTGTGTCTCATTTTCCACATTCACTTTATGTCCTCTTAGTCTAAGACACCATGAAAAGACTAGATAAACATGTGTTATCTCTGATATATTATTCCCACTCAGGGAAGAAAAGACTTAAACACAGTGACCTCAGACCTAGCCATACCAGAATTATAACTATAGGCACAATGTATACGTTTAGATGTGGTGATTAACATCTTGGGGGGAGAAACTGGTTTGTTCTAGAGACCCAGACAGTTTCTGCTGCAGAACTGACCTAATTGAGCACAGGTAATGAACTTGGAAATACTCAATAGAAACCACTGCTGCAGACACAGAAAGGGTCACATAGGTAAGACTTTTTTACAGTCAGGAAATGTTTTGCATGTAGTTTTAAGACGATCAATAACGATGGATCATGTATGTTCCAGGTAGCCCAATGGGAGCAAGGTTAGCTGGGTATGGGAATTCAGCAAAACAGAGGTTCACGGAGTCTCTCCTGGATCAGCTGGAGATGGTGTTGCAATGATCACTTCAACAGACTCCTGTCATCATCCAAACAGAGACTGACCATCCTGTACTAAAGATTTGATTCCACATGTGAACATCCCTATGGAAAGAATCACAAAAAAAAAAAAAAAAAAAAATCCATGAGTGTCTAAGCAACACAGTCCTAGAAAACCCAGACCCCTCCGGGGCTAATGGTGCTTTCCATGAGTGTCTAAGCAACACAGTCCTAGAAAACCCAGACCCCTCCGGGGCTAATGGTGCAAGAACCTTTCCCTCCGCTGAAGATTAACATTGTATCTGACTGGCATTACCCATGTAGCACTGTTTAGGAAATTTATCACTGTATGTAAACTTTGTACTCCTTTTTTTTTTCTTTACTAAGTTCAGCCACAGCTTGTCCCAGTAAGTTTTCTTGGCTCATACATAATATGGCTGTTTCTGATGCTTTGACCAAGTTTAGATGTATTGTTTTACAAAATGCTGGGTACAGTACATACATTTCTGTGGCTGTTGACTATTCTCCTATTATGTTTTTACGTCCTACTGAAACTGCATCCCTCAATTTTTAAACCACATGAGCTTAAGAATAAAAATGTTCATTTGAAGACCAAAGGTGCTCCAAGGGGCCAAAGGCTTGTTTATGCATGAACCTAAATCTTCAGTAATAACCTCATCTTCTTACAGATGTGTGATGTAATCAAAACAGTATCTCTAGTTTTTATTCCAAGTATTCTTTTCTCACTGTTGATTGGTTATTAGATTTGTGGGTCCAGTAATCACTCTCGGCCTGAGGTAAATGAGATAGATGATGCAATAAGCAACTATTTTAGTTTAATAAAGTCACAAGCATTTGCAGATCCATTCCAGACTTCCTATATTCATAGCTATCACAATAATAAGGTACAGTTAAAGGTATAGCTCTGAATAATTCAGGCTGCAACTTTCTAATGATTTCTGCTTTCCCTTCTTTTTATTTTTTCTCTGCATTATTTCATGATTACTGTATTTTTTTCTCCTTTTCCCATTATCTTTCTCTTCTCTCCTATGATTACTTTCATTCCTGTTGCTCTCCCTCACTGCCTCAGACTATTTAAAAATTATGGGCATATTTTAATATATTTTTATATTCAGTGTGTTTTTTCCATACTCAGTAAAACATTTATCATGCAAAACAAGATAGAGACCTAACATATTTTTCGCAGTGTCAAAAGCTCATGCTGTACAAGTATTGTTAAGCTTTTGACTATCTTTTGTCAACTATCCTTTCCTAGCTCTAAGTTGAAGAATATTTAATTTATTTCTGTATTATTCCTCTTTAATCTATTATTTTTCTCACAGAGTCATGATGCTGGACAGATACTTGTGATGTTTCTGTGTTAAAAGTAAATAATAAACTCTATTTAACAAGCCTTAGGAATAATAATCCTGTAACATAAATAGTATATGCCAATGTTAACGAAGGGCTATCAAATAGATCATTGAAATAACAGCAACAAGGAACAGCAAGTTCAGCTGGACACAAAATAAGCAAAAGAAAAAAAAATCCTTCTGCAGAAAAAATATCTAACTTAAACAGTTCTTTTTTAGGTATTGTAAAATCTCAGACATTCCATGGAAATCTCACTGTCAGCTTGTGTTTGAAAAAAACCCTTTAAGCATCTACATTTGGCATCTTAATTTAGAAAAAAAAATCAATATTTTGTATTTTAAAATTTGGCAGTGTTACTCAAACTCGCTTTTCATCTATATTCTTGTCAATCTTCAGTTACTTAGAGACGTTTATGACCTGGAAATAGTGTCTACTTTCTATTACATATCCTGTACTACTGCTTTTAGATTCTGCCCTTGCAGATATTCAATCAGTTTCTTTAGCTCTCTTAGAACTTTATGAAGACTTCAGGTCTGAGAAATTGAAACATCTAAACTAGAACTGATAGAATTGCATAGCAAAATTTAACTGCCTACAAAACATACCAGCACAACCTTTACCATCGGATTCTCAATTTATTCTGTACTGGAAATAAAACGAGTGAAGAAAGGAATGTTTCTCATGGAGTTCCTCAAGTTTTCACTGATAACACTGTAGGAGTAAAATGCTATGAAAATGTCATCATGTATGTTGTGATAAATGTGCTTTTTTATCGATGGCAATTTGACAGAAAATAACAACATTCTTCATTATACTTAGGACTCTAGCCCACATAAGAACTGCATGTGAAAAGACATACACAAATGTTTAGTAAGTGTAAAAATATTCTCTGAACAACTAGTCTCTCAACTGAGTAAACACACAGCTTTACTAAATTATTAAATTAATAAGCAAACAAATTAGGATGAACTTTTCATTGTTTTAGTTATTTGCAATATTGAAATTATTACCACAGAGTCAGAAAGATTATAATAGGAAGCTACAACTATTCCTATACATTCCAGATACATCTTCTCTGAGATTCTCATACTTCATTGGTTCTCCTGTCTTTAATGAGCATTGCTAATCTGTGCGATGGACAACTAGAAGACTAACATGGATGAGGAGTCTGTACTGCTTTCAAGTAGATTTAATAACAGCCTATAAATACTTGATATGCAAATCATAGACCTTAAATCTTATATTGATGTAATTAACGAGCATAATTGTACTGCAATTGTGACTGTGTTTCCAAGGAAATGGTTTGCTAGAAAGATAAGTCAGACTCACACAGCTATCACCCCCCATGACTCTGAACCTGTTTTATAGCATAAAATGATTGTCTGTCACTTGTCCTTATCTTTTTTAGGCTTGCTGTTTTTAGTGTCTGCAGTATTAGAGCTAACCTGTGCTATGCTTGTAACTGAAGGACAAAATGGATAAGCTCAGTTCTAACTGACCAAAGTTCAGCTAGTTCAGAGAGATTTTTGAGATGTCTGACCTGCTGTTCCATTTTACGTCACTTGCGTGTCGAAGCTCTTCTTGCTCCACTTGGCTATGAAAAGGCTTATTACCCTAGTATAGCCAAGGATTTTATTATACTGGGAAGCTGTGTTAATTTCTAGTGAAACTTGCTTCAGGTAAGCTTTTTCCACCTGAAACAACATAAAGCAGATAGATACAATTATTTCAAGAGAAAGAATATACTCTAGCTCAACTCTGAGACACCACCTGGTACATTTAACCATTTCAAGCCCATGCAGGGATTGAAGTCAGGCTCTCAAATGCAGTGTAACCACTGATGTCATTTTTCACATTGGCTATAGACCTTTCATTCTCAGCCAGAAGAAGTCACACTCATGAGTATATGCCACTTCTCATCCTGGAGGCTGCTAGACCAAAAAAGTGTAAAGATGCCTGTACTGTACACTATTGCAAAGTGTAGATGTGGCCTCAAAATTAATTTCATCAAAGTACCTAAGCAAATGTTTAACTTTAACTCTGTAACAAGCCCCACTAACTTGTACAATGTACTTACTGTTAAACAACTGCTTAAAAGATTGACTAACCTTAATGAGCTCATGAATCAGGCCTGTAAAATTTATGAAGGGCTAATGGTACTCCCAAAATAATTATAGTAATGTGGCGTAATTTTGCCGCTGAAAAGTAAATTTGAAACTGCTTCAGTCTGTGTAGTTTTTATTATTACTATTATTTTTTCAGGTGAGAGAGTTTGTAGCTGAAAGAAAGGCCTATAAATTGTAAATACCTTAACCAGGACATAACTGAATATAAGCATATTAAAGTAGTATAAGCTAGTGTAAACAGCAATAGTATATATAATCATACTGTAACACTAGCTAAAGACAACGTATGAACATTTTGCATACGTATATGATCTGCATGACCACCAAAGGGGCAAAGAAAGCCATGTAGTTGCATGTAGGAAGCATTCAAGCAACAGAAGTTAGTATAAGGACAAGATAAGCAAAATAAGAGATTTCAAATAGGCAATGCATTTTGCATATATCCTGTATTATCCAAATAAGAAAGATGACTGGCAAAATAAAAAAATGGTTAAAGCAGTATCAGGAGCAGATCAGACCCCCTCATAGACCCTTTGTGAGGAGCACAACAGTACAGAAACATCAGATATAAGCAAGGAAAAACAGAAAAGAAAGAGGACAGGCTCATTTCAGTTTTGACTTCTTTCAGCAATGAGCTCCCTAGACCCCTCCTGGGCCTCAGCGTCTAACAGTCATCAAAGACTGTAGATATCAATGGTAACTAAACAGCTTCAGCTCCATAGTATTGTATGCTCAGAGCTTATTTGAGATGTAAGCTCTAAAGACAAAGTTTTGAAAATGCAGTAGTAATGATTAATATTGTGTAAGAATTAGCCAGTAGCATAATGTGTTGTTAATGAATGAATTTATTAAACTTCATTAATTTTTTATGTTTGAAACTTCTCTTCACAGTAGTGTCTACATGCCTGATATACATATATACTCATACATATACGCATAAAAACTTAGAGAGTTGCAACAATGCTTACTACTTCATGAAACAAAATCTACGTTATGTACTAGTACTATGATTTGCGCTGCTGACCTGTTCACCAAACCTTACAAATTCAGAAAAATAGAAGGGGAGGGACAGACAACAAAAGTTATCACAAATTTTATTCTGATAGGTTTACAAGTGCTTGTTTAAGGTAACAAAGCATTACTAAAAATTATAATGAGAACAAAAACCTTGGAAACAGAAAGACTAACACAGCATATTTTAATAGTTTCTACTTTACCTTCCCATAAGAATTACATTTATTTGTAATTTGAAGCTCTTACAGTTTCATTCCAAATTCAGATTTAATCACTACTGTTTAAATTGCTCTACTAGAGTTTTTAAAAGTTTGGTTTTGATTTTCTTCAGGTGTGCAACATCACAGAAGAAAGTACTTAACCATTATGACTAGTTAGGCTGTTACTCTTTTCTTTATTTTGCAACAACAATGAAATGTTCCATACATTATGTTAGGATCTATTTAAATACTACATCTTTTCAGGATGCCATATGCTATCACCGAAAACACTATTCACAGAGCATTGGTGAAAAAGTTATTCTATTTAACACAGAGCTAAGTACACTGTCAAATCATTGCGAGTTTTGCCACAGGATGACATATACTTTCTTTACTGAAATACTGAGTAGCAACTTATATTCAGTTTTTTATCTGAGGTAGAAAATAATTTTACCATCTCAGGATTTTACAGCATAAATACATATCTTCTTATGAATGCAGCAGGCATAATTGAAGACATTACTCTTGACAGCTATTGATGACCGCTGCTTATGTGGAGTTTACTACTCCCACAGTAACGCCAACAGAGAAACCCTTTGAGCATTCCTAATCCATTTCAGTGCAACATCAAATCATTTCGTGTTAGAGTAGTCCTGGAGATGGTTCATGGCAACTCAGCTGACTTTGTCTAAAATATATTCTATTCTAGGTACAACTTCTGCTGAACAATTGGGATATAGTAGTATCTTAAGCTGTTCTTGTTTCTGAAGTGATGATGTGATTATGTTCTCATTCTTTCAGTACTTTCTAGCAGTTGCAATTTAACTTTCTAGTCTTTCCAAAACTTTCCTTTTTCCTGGTTGTTACTGGAAACAACAAAGATAATTGCACAATGTGGACTAACTACATTCACAGTAGCTGCAAGAGAAGGTATTACTAATAGAGATTTTGTTAGTACATAGACTGTACCTTTCAAATGTAGTTAAAGTTGTATCCTGCTCTTCTGTATTTCTTAAAGTTAGCACTTAATTCTGTCTTCTGTTAGACATAATCTTAGGAAGATTGTGTTAAATACCTCTTTTGCAGACTGTAAAAAAAAATGGATTTTAGCTGTATGTTCAGCAGCTGAAAAATATGTTTTTCTGAGTCAAAGATCAGGGAACAAATCTTTGGGAAAATGTTCGTAACACCACTAATCTCAGTTTCAGATTCCCATGGCTGGATTTATCTTTCAAAATTTAAACATATAAACTGCCTTTATAGTTGTGGAGAGGAATAAGTAATTTTGGGATGTGATTCATCTCACCCTAAGCAGAAGTCTGAAACCAGTCAGAAAAACTGCATCCTAAAAGTGCATCTTTATATCTAAAATAAAGGAAGCCTTGAGTAAGTGGAACAGTTGTAGACATCTATATTTTCTGTTGTTCTAACATTATATTCTAAGTTGGAAATCTGTTATAGGGACCAATATGAGTTTCTTAATGATTCTTTTTTCTCTCTATAAACATCTGTGTAAAAATCTGCACTATGATCCAAACATCTTAAAAATCAGCTATTTCAATTCTCATAACATGGAATAAATTACCTATAGATGTTGTCATACTGATTTCATCTAATTTTGTCTTTGGAGTTAGTTTAATTTTTTTTTTTTTTCCCAAAAATTTATGTCTCTGTTTTTTCTGTTAAAAATAATAACTACCAGTAATTAATGAAATACAGCAATGTTACAGAAAGAAAAGGGAATTAATGTATTTTAAGTGTGTAGTAAGAAGGAATATTGCTCAATTGAAAATTTCTAAGCTATTAACATAAAACTATTTTTTAAATGATCAAACGTGTAAATTAAAAAGGATCAAAATGCTGTAAAGCTTACAAATTCAATCATTTAAAAGTCAGGATGCATTAAATTTTTGTCTGGTTGTCTGTACAGTATCAATTCAGACCTTTTTTGTGTTTATTCCTTGCAATTCAGGAGTTACTCACACAATACTTTGGTTTTCTATCCCTTCCTTATTCAGGCCTCTCCTCAGTTAACACTGTTCATGTGTTCATTTCTCCACATTTAGTAGCTCTATTGACTTTAAAAGTCTGAATACCTATGTTCAAGATCAGTACCTCAAGCTAGAAAATGCTTAAAGAATGAGGCAAAATCTCAATATTGCTTTTTGTCTGCACTGTTCAGCATAACATCCCTACTTATCTGTTGTACTTCATTCAGATATTGCACTGTGTAGAGAATCTTATATTTTACTGAAGGTTTTTTTGATTACAGTCCTCACCCGCCTACCCTTAAAAAACATTCATAGTCACAATATTGTTTTGTTAGATCCCTATTTTACAAATGAGGTGCAAAAGGATAAGGAAATTAAAGATTTGTTGCTAGTATTACTTATTAGTTAAAAACACGGTTATTTTTATGAATTTGTGGAACCTGTGCCAATAAAACAAAGATATATTTTCTCAGCTGGCATACTACAGAACAAAATGATCATTTACTAGCTAATAAATAACTATAGTGGTCTCTATTTTACAAATTGAATTATAACTTTTAAAGTAAAATACTGTTCTCAGCTGCAGCCATTCAAATCCAGAGTGGCTCTAGGTTTGTGTTTTTAGTATTTTATGGAAACAGCTTGCATTTATTTGCAGACTGGAGGAAGGATTTCAGAATGCACCTTAGAGCTTTATTAAATTTGCTTAGTGGAATATTATTCCAGAGCTCTTTTATTAAAGAGCACACATTACAGTATTTTAGGAAAGAGATGAAGCAATAACAGTTCCCAGAAGTCTTCAATTTTTATTAAAAAAGCAAAAAGACTCAATGTTCAAAATTAATGTAGGAAATTATTTTGCTACTGAGATTACTTCCTGAAACCACTTTGGAAATTCACTATCTAGCTTTGTTTTGGTTTTTTTTCATTGTTTAGTTTTTTGGGGGTTTTTGGTTGGTTTGTTTTTCTGTCTCATTTCTCATGTATTGGTAGTGGATGTTAAAAAAGTTCTCTTTGTGCAGGTACCTACATCAGTTCTGTATGGCTGAAATGTGAAAATATTTTTCTCAGTATTTGCTGTAATTACAAGAAAATAAGAAGATATGCTCAAAAATGTGTAAAAGCAATGTGAATAATACAGATATCTAAATAGAAGCACATTTATCGTTAACCTTATGGTCAGTCTTAGAAAGGACTTTAAGGACTTCCTCTTTAAGGAAGAAGATAAAACGTCTCTATGTACGAAGTTCTTTAATATCTACCCTTCCCCACAAGGAACTCAGCTCTCACATTGCCTGAGTGTTGTTTTTTACCTGTCCTACACTTTGAATAGAGCTGACTTCCAAGGAAGACTTTACCCTTCCAGAGTAAAAAAAAAAAAAAAACAAAACACTACTCATTCTAAAAAGCCGTCTCTGAAACATTATCCTTCCCAAAGCAGACTTCCCTAGTTATCCATTAAGTAGGTATTGCCTCTTCTTTTTAAGATTTATGACTAGCATGCAAAAAGCACTAGGCAAATTTTAATTTAATAGTGCTCTTTAGAGGTGGCAGATCTAGAAACCAAAAGTCTTAGACGTTTATTCCCATCCAAATTTATATTGCTGTTTCTCTTGGGTACAGATGGGTACAGATGCTCAACAGTATTAGGTATTTTGGGCTACTTTATGTACACCTAATTTCCAAAGAGGGAATCCTTTTTACAAAATTTCCACATTATCTTTTCACAAAAAAAAATCTTAAATGAAAATTAATCTGAGTATCGATAGAGTGAATGTAAACAGGACTAAAATTATTTATACACTGTTTGAAATTCAGCTGTACTAATTTAAGCTTATATACACCTGAATTATAATAACAAAGATGTCTAAAGGCATTTTCAGAAACACCAAATTTTAACGAATTTCTACTTCCGAATAGAATTATGTGAATAGCATATATGCTCTAAAGCCACTTAAATTCTGATTTTCTGCCGTTACTTATGTAGATGTATCTTAAGTATTTCCATTTTTTTTTCCTCTAAAATGAAATCAAGAGTCTGCTCCCAGCTAGCAAGAAACGATGGACAGTGCTAGTGAATATTACTTCTTGAGAGTCTCAGTGCCCAAACTTCTGCATTAATGTCAGTTGGCTTTGTTATTAGTATTGTAAATTGGGTATCATATTCAGCTTCGGGAAATAATTGAATTTTTACTCTCTATAGAAACATTTGACCTATAGGCCGCTTTGCTTATTCCGGATTTATAAAAATAGCTGCTAGCAGCAAGAAGAGTGACACTACTTGAGATGTTACTTTTAGCTCATTTCTACAAAAAAGTTTGTACATATAGTAAGGCTCACTGTCACTTCCCATCTATTCTTATATTCATCTTCCAGCTGTCATTTTCATTCTTGCTGAGCATCACTGCCACACAATATTTTGCTCACAGCCACTAAGGGCTGAATATCCCCCTTCCATGCAACAGCTCTATTGACTTTAGTGACAGTTGTACTCATGTAAGGAATAGAGTTTAGTTCACTGTCTCTTATATTCAACAGTGCCATCGAAGAATGTTTAGGTTGTTTTGTTGTTTTTTTTTTCATATACAGAAATCCAGTACTATCAAGACAAATGAAGCACTGTATTTCTCCTTTTATTTATGCTTGCTGCATTTACCAAAACTTATCACATACTCTACTATAACTCTTTTTTCTTCAGCTGTCAGAAAAATCTGAAATATTAACTGTTTGAAATATGAAATATGACATTTGATATATTTTTAGAGAGAGAGAGAAGTAATGAGTTATTTGTGTCTTCACAAGAAGTAAGAGGTTTTTTCAAAAATTCTTATCTTCCTACTTTTAAAAATGTTACTGGATTGAGAGCCATATAAGTTTGGTCACACTCACCTAAAAGTCAATGGTCAAGTTGTCAGTGTTGGTAGGAAATGTTTAAAACACATCAGTGTAAAATTAATTCAGAATGGAATGTATTAAAAAAAAAAAAAAAAGGGGTGAATTCACTGCAAATAGAAACCTAATTTATTAAATCAAATTCACTGGAAAGATATGATTTATCATAATTTTGTAAACTTGGGAATAGTCTTATCCTCTTCATTATAAAACCAGGTAAAATCAGAAGAAAGAGAACTGTGAAAGGCATAGGTAATATACATGGAAATTCCTGTACTCTGATAAGTATTCTGTCAAGTTAGGACTAAACACCAATTTTTTTTTTCTTTTGTTTGGAGAAACTGCTGTTCCACCAGGAAATACCATTTGATATCACTGGGATTAGATTTCCCCTCTTTCTCAGTTGGTAAACCGGTATCATGATCTGTAAATTTGTAAATAATCTAGTATGTACTTCTATAGTAATATACATGTTGCTGCAATGAAAGGTGCTATAGAAATATTCTCTAGTATTTATATTCCAGCATTACAAAGGAAGTGGAGATGAAGATTATTCCACTTTGTGCAATCCTTCGCATGTTTCAACAATGAATTGTGACACATTTTAGAGAAAAAAAAAGAAATATAATACATATGAATTAAACCAAGACTGAAGACTTTATCTTAGGAACTTCTGACAGCAGAAAACAGCAGAGCAGTCTCTAAAATATCCTATTCTTTGCCAGAACTAGAATAAGGGAAAGTAATTATGGAGTCCTAGATATCTACTTAACAGTCTAATTATTCTGCTTGAGTCACAGTAAACTGAAGAGAATAGAAAAGCAGATCCAATAATATTATTGCCTATGAATGTGAAAAAAATAATTCCCTTAAAAATGTTAATAGGTGAAGATTAAATTTTGGTTGAAATATCCATAGTTCTGGTTTTGTATTATTTGCAAAAAATATAAATTAACGAATAAGTTTTATACTTTAAAGTAATATAAATTTAGAATATAAAATATGACAAGTGTTTTCCCTACTGTTTTGGATTGTATTTTTCCCACATTTTCAGACTTCCTAAATGTGGCGTAAGACGTCTTAAGCACTTCAAAGAAAGCTCAGAAAATTTCAAAAAGCTTTGAATACTCAGACTAGTTACTTAAAGGTTAAAAGTCTTGGACGAATAGGGCCACATTTCTGGAGCTCTGCATGCTTAGATCTTGTATACCTGCACAGTTGAAAGTCATGTTCAGGCAGCCGTAGAAGCTCATCTCAGTAAAACTTTTTTTTTTTTACTTTTTTTTCTTTCCTTTGGAATAATTTCTGTTCATCCCTGTTGAGAAAGATGTTCTAAATACCCTTTTCTTAGCCTTTCTCTTTGGCTCTCATTGATTTGCTTGCAGGCCTTCTTTTTTCATTATGCTGAGATAATATTCGTTGTCCAAATTTTGTCTCTTCAAAATTTATTCACTATAGCTTGCAAGAGACAGCACTTTCATAAAGCATTTTAAGATTTGGGATGAAGTGAAGCACCATATAGAGCAGTCTATTCTTCTACATTGACTTTGTACAGATCCTTAGGCATATAAGTTCTTAATTTGGCACATTATTTATGCACCCAAAATTAGATAGGATGAATATAGGCCCCTATATTCATTTTCATTATCTTGCCTGTCTTGCACTACTTATCTATTTCAATTGTTGGGTAGAAACTCCAAAGTAAATGATAATTCTTCAGTGATTTTTTTTTCTGGATTTGATTTTTACCCTTTTTTTTTTCTAGTTCATCAAATACAACATTAAAAACTTTACTCAATGGGAAAGGCTGTGCTTCCCTTGTTCTCAAAGGCAACTGTTTTCTGGTTTGTCAGCTATCTTTTGGACTTTATTTGCTTTGTTTTCTTGAAATAAATGTTTAGAACTGATCAACTGAAAAAAAAATTGTTGTTTTTTTTTTTCAACAAAATCCAGCTATTTAATGAATGTCATGTAGAATAAATATTTTGGAAGGAGTGACACAATAGTCCCTTAATTTTTTTTAACTTGCTGTTATTGCTTAAGTTGAATAGACCCTTAACTAGAACCCTGACCAAAACCAAAGCTACCTTATATTAGATTGTCTATGCAGACAACTTGAAATATAGACAATTTCTAGTAGGAAGCCACACTTCAAATGGTTCGTTCCATGTCATCTGGCAGGTGACTCTGATCCAGCACAGAACCATGCTGTTTTAGACCTAGAAAAGTACAAGATATTCTTCCACTTAGTTTTATTTCCTTCTAATCAAAGAGATAAAGAAAAACATAAGAATTGATGAGTTAATTTCTTATTCTATATATTTCTGTTAAAGTGTAGCAAAATAAACAGCAAAACAGAATAATTTGAAAAAAGTTACTTTTTTTACTCTAAATATTTTAAATGATAACATCTAGAGTTTTGTTTTGAAATAAATATTATTGGTTAATAAGTTTGTTTTGCTGTTCGTTAATGTTCTCATTATAAAGAAAAAGGGTATCGTAGGGAAATTTCCCTTCCCTTCAACCCATTCAAAATATAGAATTTTCCCATTTTGTTTCCCCATTAAGTTTGGCTAGTTTCTTCTGTATTTCTCTCTATAGTGCTGTCTCCTTTACAGCTTGAGGTTATCATTGTAAAGCTCTTCAATCCATTTTTCAGGAAGTTTACTGTTTGGAAAGACCTAGGCTTTCATTCATAGGATGGAGGCTTTATGTTACAAAGGAAATAAAATTGTTTGATAACATCTGTTCTATCTATTTTATATCTGAAATAAACTCTAGCTCAGTGCTGAAGCATTTGAAAAACATCTGAAAGTTACTGTTGCATAGGCCTTAACTTCTGCTTAGACTGTTATAACTGTCATGTAGGAAAGATTTATATGTATTTGCAGGTTGGGCCAAATCCTCAAGGGCATAAAGCAAAAGGGAAATGCAGTTGTCTAACACTTTTCTATGGAAAAATAAAGTATCCTTCAAATCTAGATAGAATACAATGTTTTAAAAAATTATGGGAACATAATGGAACACCTACCAAAGAAATAAGTATTTGATCATTACTCCCTTTGCCAATGGAAGTCGTCTTTTCAAATTGGTTTTATTCTGCTCCTGAAGATATTTTTTCTTATTTTTTCATCATATGCATATCGTATAAACATAAACATACTTACATTTCAAACAAGATTCAAAGAAGACACCAAGACTGAGAGTTTGCACTAGAAAAGTGTAACAAGCTGATGATGAAATGTGAGCCATGACATACAGTATACGTCAATATATCTGCTAGGTTTTTTTTCCCCCTGGCTGTCTTAAATACACTTAGGCAAACTTCTGTTCTTCTGTGTAGGTTTCTGTATGGCTCACGTAGAATGACAGAGGACTGGAATGTCACCTAGTCAACCCTCCAATCTAAGGCAATATTAGCTTTAGCTATGAATCTCCCAATAGATGTTTACTTAACCTCTTTTTAAAGGGTCCCCGTATAAAACTATTCCAGTTTTTCATTATTGTTACCATCAGAAAGCTATTTTTAGACCGTACCTGAATCTCCCTTGCTCTGATTGAAACCCACTTAATATGGACATTCCCTTCCCCCTAGCAGTAGCCTTTGATGAATTTGGACAGCATAAACATTTCTGTACTCAGTTTTAAGTTTTAGAAATTAAACAAGTCCCTTTCTAAACCTGTCCTCATGCACTCTGTTTTCTATACAACTGTTAATTTACATTACTCTCATTTTGACCCATGAGCTGAGCTCTTTCAGGAAGCGCGGTGTCCAGATCTAGATGCAGTTCCCTAGCACAGACCTCAGCAATGTCGAGCAGAGCAGATTTTCTTTCCATACCTTGTAGACAGGTTTTTCAAAGTTATCTGTCAACACATTGTCTGCTTTTTTTTGGTGGTAGAGTAACAGTTTGATTTATGTGAAGCTTGATTATTTCCCCCTATTAATTTCTATGAAACTGCTTTTTGTCCTTATCCTGCATTTATGCAGATGATTATTCTTAAGTGCAAAATGAGTCATTTTTGTCCCTGTTGAATTATAGCTTATATTTTTTCAGATTATTTCTCTAATTTCTTTAAATCATTTAAAACTCTAATCTTTATTTACAACAAATGCTCACCTCCTCCAGGTTCATATTGTTTGCATATTTAATGAGTTTATTCTTTATTCCATTATCTACATGATTACTGAAAATACTAACATTAGATTCAGTACAGGCCTCTAAGGAACTTTACTGATACTTCATTTTAATAATGATTCTTTAACAGTTAATAGCTAACTTTAATAGCTAAACTATTTAACTATGATTTTCTTATAATTTTTCGCACATATCCTGTAGTAGTCTTATGAAAATATGATTTCTAACACTGCTGACATAAATCACTGTATTAAAAGAAAATCACAGCAAGAAAAACAAATTGCCAGATGTTTGTGAGAACAATTCAACCTTATGTAGATTTACCGTACCTTTTTCATCTCTAAATGGTCCATTATCTGAATACAAGCTGATCAAAGCAATGTATATGCAATCAAAGGTGAGCTTCAAAGAAGAAGCACTCAAGTAGCTTGAAGTAGTGAAATATTCTGGAAATCTTGTAGCAGTCATCTTTCTGGAATATCAAGCATAAATACGTGTGAAGAATAGAATTAGGATTGCAGAATTAAGTTGATCATACAAACAGTTATTGTTTATATCAGAATTTAAACCAATCTGTAATTAACATGATTAATATGTTTCTCTATTTAGACATTCAGAATTTTTTTTTTTTTTTTTTTTTTTTTAAATTATAACACCGATTCACCTTTCAGATATTCAACCCAGGACACTGCCCTGTTATTGCAAACTGAAAAAAAAAAAACAAAATCCTTATCGACAACTGTATCTCCTTCAGGACATTTTACTATTAGAACAGATGTCCACTGTCTCAGCCCCAAATCTCTGCCAAGCATGCATACAAGGGAAGAGGGTTTTCAGTCTTTCCTCAAAAAAGACTTTAAAAAATAACTTAACTTAGTATTCTATATTTCAATGTGTTGAGATTTTTAAATCACATACTAGTATTAAAAAGCAAGTGTTTATTATCCCTCTTGAAGTCTTAGTGCAAATGGCACAAACTTGTTGGTTTTTAAGATCAAAATTTACTGCCAATGTAAATCAACAGCTTTGTGTGTACAAGACAAGAGGTTTTTTTCAAGGTTATTTCTTAGAGTTACTGCTTTAACAGCAAGAGTTGGAAAAGAGGGAAAAATAAACATATAAGCCTAGGTGGGTCTGACCTTCCAGCATTATCCACCTTAAGTCTTGTCAATCATTGATCCATGAAGTTGCCTGAGAATTTAATCATTTATAAAGTAAACACCCTTCTTCTACATTCTTCTTTTTGGTCATAAGATACAGATTGACTCATTTTGATCTACATAAAATAAGAAAAGATATTGAGCCCCAGGTATATCTCTGACATGAGTTGCAAAGCTGCATAATTTATTGCACAAATGAATAAGCAGAGCTCATGGTTACAGAGTTCAGATGAAATACCTGAAGAGGGTATTGACGGACACTCTCTCCTTTGTAATGGTAATTATACACTAAGCAAAGTAATCCTAGTATTAATCTGGAGGACCAAGTCACAATTATATGGCTAATCACAATTACCTGTGCACTAGTCTCCCAGCTAATCATTGTAACAGTTTATCTCTGGGTGACAAAGACGTAGGCGGAATTATTTCTCTCTTGGTTACATCAGCCACTAATTTGATTCCTGTTTTGATAAGATATGGCATTCTTCTGATCGGAACAAATTTTCTACTTTGTTTGTGATCAGATGAAATAGATTTAATCCAGGTATGAAGGTAACAGAAAATAGTAAAAATAAATCAGAATGAGGAAACAAGAATTCTGTGTGCAAGAATCAGAATGGTTTTGTTTAATTCTGCTTACATGGCCACCAAGAAAGGCATGTCACAAATCACAGGCACTGCAAGTTAATCAAGGGAATAGTTCTGTTTATTGAAAGCACTTGCACCATGTTCTGTGCAATAATCTAGTAAAACAAGACCAGATTTAATAATTGCTACCAAACTAATCTTTAGAATTGATATCCAACAAGTGACCTTGATGAGAAAAATATGTGGATGGAAACTGGAGCTGAATGAGGGATTCACACAGTAACAACTAAACCTTCATTTCCTCCTCCACTAATGTATTTCAGTTCTGATTGAAATTAGGAGAGCTCTGTTTTGAAAATGGGCATATTTAATTCTTGGGGTTATAAAATTCTACTAAGGATCATTCACGCTGTATGTATTTTCCTATTAACATTAATTTTCCAACTTTCTTTTCTGGGGTTTGGCAACTTTGGTATTATTTTCTTCTGTCAACTGTGAACTGATGAGTATGAGTTACACTGAGAACCCGGCTATACTGAATACCTTGCTAAAACGTGTTAGTGATTTAGTTTGTATTGTACTGACGTGTGTTCTTTTAGAATAAAAATCTGATATTAGTAGGTATTAGTTTAATACTAGTTTAATATTGGTTGAATATATTTTAAACTTTATATATAACTTTATAAATATTTTTCTTACTATAAAGTATAAAATATTCATCAAGTACTTACTGTTTAATATAAGAGTAAGGAGTTATTTTGTGCAAATCTGTTGCTCTGTGCCTTAAGTGAGGTTAAGTTATTAATGAAATTTAATCAGAATATCAATACTCTTCAGGATTAAAAGCCAAATAGTCATCTGCTATATTTTACTTCCTTTTTTTATTTTTGTTTGTAATCCACTAAAGAAAAATTTAAGGCAATTTCATAAGTCTATAATAGGGTGGAAAATGAATGTACTAGTGGCAGCATTAAAGGCTTAGTGGCTGGCAGATATATTGATCAAGAGCATGCTGCATTAATTCATTTCTCTGTTTGGCTCTTAGCTACTTTTAAGGGGTACATCAATGGGGACTGTTTTTCTTAACCATTATGACAGTTCAATAGTATTCTGACCTTGTAAATTCAGTTAATGTCCTGAAAGTGTTGCACAATATTCACATCTCTCAGGAAATGATACCACAAACTGCATCTGATGTACAGTGTGAATTCATGCTGTATTTCTAAGAGACTTGCATATGTAACTTAAAAGATCTCTAAACTTAAGATTCATGGAAAAAATGCACATCTCCTAAAACTAACAGAGGAATCTATTTGAAATGGCAGTTACAGTTGTAATCTCTAGCATTCTATAGATGGTGGGAATTTAAATGCTTAGCATATAAAACAATGAAGTAAAATGTAATTTATATTCATATAGTACAATGTAGTCAAATTCCCTAGGGATTCATGCTTTAAATTGGGTGTGTAGAAGAAAAGATGTAGAAGATTTTCTTCTTTTTGTTCTGTTTTCCAAATGAAAGACATCAATAAATGTCTTTCAATTGTATTTTAAATTGTTTTAAATTGTATTTTAAAAGGAAGGCTTATGCTCAACTACCTGTTATTTGTTTCTCCTTAGAAAATATTTTTCTTATGTTACTCACAAAGATTTAGATCCAGATTCTCAAGTGATTTAAATAGGCTCACTAACCTGAAATTAACAAAGCCAGTGTACAACTAAGACAGCTGTGCTAGTGATAGCAAAGATTATGAGAAGAAAAGAAATTCATATACAACTGCTGCTGCATAAGCAATGTCAATGGAGAAGACATGATCGTCCATACATAGAGCTATCAAGACTAAATGATGGAGTGACAACTCCAGGGGGAGAAGTACATATGAAAGGTTACCTTAAGAAAAGCTTTAAGTGATAACTGATCAACATTTGTAAATGCTGGAATGTATCAAAAACAGTCATTCAGGAATATATGAGTACAAGGGCACCCATGGAAGGTAGAACATGCACTGTAAGCGAGATAAAGAGCTTTAGAGGACACAAAGCTAAAAGGGATTGAGAGACCAGGAATGTCTTTAGTTTCTGGATAGACTGCTGTTTTCCCCTTTCTATTCAGATTTTAATCATTTCAGGTAAAAGATTACACATTTGCAAAGAGTCCTGCTCAATACCATCTCAATCTTGTAAGTGTGCTATTTTATTTCCACTAATTGTACTATTTATTACAGCTTAGTTGGTTCACAGCTGACAACATAAAAAAATCCTCCAGTGATGGGCCTACCGAACAGTGCCCCATGCTTCCCTTACTGCCTATATCAGACATTAATAGAGAAACACTATTACTGAGATGTGCTGACATCATTGATTAGGCTTTTGAATACACTAGAAAGTAAACAGAAACATTAATTTTAATTTTAAACTCCATTAGGAATTTGAGAGTAAAACAAAACTGGTGCCTGCAGAATACAAGTGGAGCTTTCTTAATGGAGTAGCAGCCATTTCTCTTATGGTTTCTGAGGGAAACTTCCAGAATAGATATTAAAAACACTTTAAAAAAATGAGACAATTTTCCCAACAAATTGTCTGTGTAATTCAAAGATACTTATTTTTTATTTGCTACACATTATAGGAAAGGAGAGAAAAAAAATCCATACTTTAATCAGTCATTGTAAGGTATCACTGACAGGTATTGTTATGTCACACACTGGTGATTTTTATACACAGAAATAATATTGATAAGGCAAACTTTAAGAACCGTGACCAAAGCCCTAGCTTTGTTAAATCTGTGACAGTTTTGCTATTTAATGAAAACAGGACAAGTTTCTACATCTTATGGTATATGCTTATGCTGGTTGTATACCAGCTGTAAAATGTTCGGGTCCAGATTCTTGGCTAATGTAAATCTCAGCGTAACTGAGCTGAGATCAATGAAGTCAAAGACAGTGGAAGGGAATACAGAATATGCAATAAAAATAAAGTAGTGGATGTGGACAGATTCTGTTGTGGTTTGTGTAGTAGGGCCCTTTTTAGAATTGAATATTTAAGTTTTAAGATTTCTGCAATATCAGGAAGTTCCTTGGTTATAGATATTGATAATGCCCAATATTGATACAATTCTGTTGTTTGTCTCTCAGGTGCTGATAATGATCTTGCACACTCCACTTTGTCCAAAGAGTTTTGCCAGACATTTCTTTTGTCACCTAATGTGGTTATGACGATATCCCTCCATCTTATATTATGTTGTGTTTTTTCTCTTACATTGTGTTTTCAATCCACGTTAATTGATTAATTTTTTAATTTGACAAGACAGGCCATGTTTGGAACAAGCTTCTTCTATATATCTCATTTTGTCATTTTTGTTTACTCTGTCTTTAATTCCTCTTTTCACCTCCTGTTTATTTCTATCAAAAAATTCTCTTATGATTCCTTCCGTTATACATGGATTACTTTCCAGAAATATTTTATTTTCCTCTCTTCCTCTAAAGCTTCTAAAAGTACCCACCTTCCCCCCTCCAGTGTTGTAGAAATTACCTGAAGATAATCACATACGATCTTTTAGATCTTCACATACTATATACTCCAATCCTATATTCCAGCTACTCTTCATGTTTTCAGATACATAAGGCATTTTGACTATAGTTCAAAATAATTTATTAATTTCGTTAATGTCAATTGATTAGACAACAAAAGACAAAGGGGTTTCACACCTGTAAAGCAAAAGATGATGTGGCAATGAGGACAGTAATGAAGTTTGTTGTATAATGCGTGTCTTTATGGAGTAGCAGTGTGAAACACTGACAAATTGGCAGGTAATGAGATTGTGGACAATTACAATATGCCATAAAGATAATCTATATTGAATCCTTTTTCATTTAAAATAGTTTTGCATTTTAGTCTGGTCTTTCAGATTTTGATTGTCCTTTGAGGAGCAGGACTGAGAGATCAGATGGAGTGCTTGAAAGAGGGACTGTAATTGGCTTTTTCTGCCATTTTTGTCATTTTAGTTGTTGAGTGTCATCTTTTTTCTCTTTTTTTTTTCCAAGGGGTCATTGAGAATAACTAGAAACTATACTGAAGAGAATGTATAGGATACTGGAATTATGATCTGATAATTGTTATGTATGCCAGTTATTGTGGCAGCCATGGAGATGTAAATGTGGGTAGCTTTCCGGCCTTACGTGAATGGTATGATCTCATGACTACCGATCTCATTCTTCTCTCCTTCTGTTTATCTCCCCAGTATAAGTTTTGTCATATTGAACATGCTTTGTATATTTTCTCAGGAAGTATGTCCTCTTTGGAGTACTTACTACATTTGGGGTATTTGACAAACAGTATGATAATATGTTTTATCGTACTAGGACTAGAAGGCATGACTTATGGGGAGGGACTGAGGGTACTAAGTTTGTTCAGCTTAGAGAAAAGGAGACTGAGGCATGAAGATTGATGTCTACAACTTTGTCATGAGGGGGAGTGGAGAGGGAGGTGCTCACCTCTTCTCTCTGATGTCAGGTGATAGGATGTGAGGGAATGTCTTAAAGCTGCAACAGGGGAATTTCAGATTGGATATTAGGAAAAAGCTCTTAACCGAGAGGGTGGTCAAGCACTGGAACAAGCTCCTCTGGGAAGTGGTAATGGCCCCAAGCCTGTCAGTGTTCAAGAAGTGTTTGGACAATGCTTTTAGATATATGTTCTAACTTTTAGGTTGCCCTCTGTGGAGTTTGGAGTTGGACTCTATGATCCTCGTGGATCCCTTCCAACTCAGGATATTCTATGATTCTGTGATAGCTGTAGAGAAACCTGAACATCAAGCTTGAACCTGGAAAATTATCACTTAATGAAACTAGGTACTCTAAGAGTATTTTCCCCCACCCCATCTTGAAGTAAACGTTTATGTTGAAGTATGGGAACGTCTCTCTCTGCTTGACTGATAATGTCAGAGAATCCATCACTCACATAAAAAATGGTGAATTATTCATTAGGATTCAGAAGAACTCTGATGGTTCAAAATGACTTTGATGACATAGCAAATGAAAAGTAAAACATTAGAATTCCAGTTACATCCCTGGACCTTAGAGCTGTATGGTACATGCTATCGGTGAACCTAATGCTTATGCCAAAGTTTATGGCTCTTTCTTAAAAAAATACTGTTTAGTTTTATTGCTACTACACATGCAAGATGCAATACAAAGCGTCTTTGTTTACAGCAGAAGCCCTAATGGGCTAGTGAGGGCTTATAAAAACCTGATTGTCCCATATTAATAGCTAAGAGCATGAAAACGATTGAGGTAGCAGGGAAGAGTTAAAGAAAAAATATGGGCATTGTCAGATATCTTGCAAATCTTCGAGTTCTTCATCTGTTACATGCAAAGAACTCATGTAATGATCATAAATATGTAACAGCACTTTCCAATACAGGATTATGCTCATTGTCTTTTTTGTTATAAAACTCCCCTCTGGTTACCTTTCTGGTACTGTAGCTGGTATTTAATTATTAAAAATAATTAGTGTAACAAACTATGTACTTTTAACTGTTGATGTTCAAATTATTTGAAAGTCAATGTTGATGAAAATTTCTGGATTCACTTGAAGGTGAATAGTGACATACGCAGTTTTCATTCTATTATTATGCACTTCATAACAATTCAATCTACTATATTTATTAGGATTTTAAATATTAATGATTGAGATAGAGACAATTCCATCACACACCCCTTTAGGCCCCCTTTCTTATCATACTCTATCACTAGATGTTTGTATTCACTTTCCAATGAATTTTCAATTTTAAGAAAGATGTGTTCCAATTACAGTAAAGCATTAAAATTCATAATTATCTATAAAAATTCATGTGTAATTCCCAAAATAACAATTTTTAAAAGAAGATTGTATTTTTTCAGCAGTTACCAAAAGACATTTTTCTCCTGCAAATGGTCAGATGCCTGTTTGTTGGTCATGAGATCTGGAATAGCTACTAGAGTGCTAATCTTTACCAATTAAACAGAGTATTTTGAAAAGCATTCTGTCTGCTGTACAACTTACGTTCATCAGTCAATATCTAGTTAAGAAAACAAGAGTATCTGAGAATATTTTATAGAGCTTAACACAAGCAGGATATCAGCTACTCTGTCCATATTTGGGCATTAGGAAAAGGTTCTTCACTGAGAGGGTGGTCAGTCACTGGAACAGGCTCCCCAGGGAAGTGGTCATGGCACCAAGACTGTCAGAGTTCAAGGAGAGTCTGGACAATGCTCTTAGTCATATGGTTTAGTTTTAAGTGGTCCTGCAAGGAGCAGGGAGTTGGACTTGATGATCCTTATGGGTCTCTTCCAACTTGAGATATTCTATGATTCTATGATTTCCAGAATAAAGAAAAATCCAGAGGGCTTTTTCTTTCTTTTTCAAAAAATCAGTAAGAATGTTTTTTCTTCCATTATCTTCCAATATTTAAATATTATCACATAAATTGCTTTTTTTAAAGTTACCTTATTTGCACAGTCACCATGATGACAAATGAACTAAAAGTCTATAAAAGTGGTAAATCCGATGCTAGAGGTTTTTTAGGTTTTCGGGTTAGTTTTGGGGGCTTGGGTTTGTGTGGGTTTTTTTTTTTTTTTTGGTTGGCTTTTCTTTTTGGTACACAGATGATATAGTTTGTTGATAGTTTAAATCTCAAGGGGAAAATACTTTCAACAACTGAATATTTTCTAGAACATGATCGTGGTGAACAACTAGCACTTTGCCTGTGTGGATAAAGGGCATTAGCTCTTTATGCTGTTATTAACTCTGTAAAGGGAAAAAAGAAAGCTGAATTATTTCTTTAAATAAGTGATTAAATGTATAATATTAATATAAAAGATATAACATATGGGAAAAAAAAAACTAGAGCAATCCCTCAAGGAACTCTTTCTCTCTAAGATGTCAGTAGGAAGGAGGAGTTTCCATTTCACAGAGTATATTTAGAAAATTGAAGCATTTTTCAGCAAACATTGACTTGTAGGTCATGTCCTGTCACAGCTGATTTAAAAGTAGGTGAAGATTAAACTATTTTTACTTATCAAACAGCTTGCATATTTCTTATGACTTAATTCCCATTTCATGAAAACTGAATTAGTCAGAAGAAGAGTCAAACCCATTACTGTGCTAGTCTATGTGATGTGTTGGCAAGTGCTCATGGGAATCATTTGTTAAAACATCAGCAAAGTAGGTTAGGATAATTTCCCACCTCCTTTTGGAACTCATGTAGTTTCTGCCTCATAATAATTACCATTGTTGTTTTAAAAAATAAAAAGCTCATGAAGTTAGACTCAACTGCTGGTCATAGACAAGAATCATTCTCTTGATATTGAATAATAATTGAGAGCTGGTAGAGATAGTCTGGAAGATCCTCGACTGTGAAGATAAGAAGTCTATTTCTATTCTGCTGTCAGAAAAGCAGCCAACAGAACAGTGGAGAAGAAGGGTTATAAAGTTAAAGTGACAGACCAGGAAAAAGCTTTGCATTAGCTTTTTGGCTGGCTATCAGAAAGGTATGATTGCATTTCATGAAGGTAAGTAAAAAAATGTTTTAGATAATCAAGATGAGAGATGATGCACAAGGTTACTAGTGATGTGGACCCATAGAAAAGATGTCT
Source organism: Fulmarus glacialis (assembly GCF_000690835.1). Taxonomy (NCBI): domain Eukaryota; kingdom Metazoa; phylum Chordata; class Aves; order Procellariiformes; family Procellariidae; genus Fulmarus; species Fulmarus glacialis. Next base: position 33,282 of record NW_009202318.1, read on the forward strand.
TTGAGTCATTATGCAAAAGAATCTGGTTAACTTTGAATAGGTTGGAGGTGAGAATCTAAAGAAGAGCCCAAGCCTGAGCTGATATCCAGTTAAAGACTTATGATAATGTTGTGCAAAATGATTAATTAAAAAAGCAGGCACATTTTAGCGTAAAATCTGGTTAAAGAAAAGAAAAAAAAATCAACCAAGACAAAGAAATTTATGATAAACCTGATTTCAAAATGAAGCACATGGAAGACAGCAGGTAATCGAATTGAAAAAACCTGAATTCTTTACTTACTGTTGTATTAATTTCCTCATAGCTTCTTCAGAGAATCTTTTTACTCCAGTCTTTCTGATATTTTGGGGGGGGGGGG
>NW_009202318.1:33654-38903 GCF_000690835.1 Fulmarus glacialis
AGGGTGTTTGTTTTTATTTTTGACAGGGGTACAGGAGGGAAATGTCACTAAGGTGAAGTGTCTTTGTTACCCTCTTACTCTAACTCTACGTATGATGTCCACACATATAATAACACCAAGATAGATCACTGGAAGAGTGATTTCGGTGGCAGGTGTGATCTGTAACCTATATGAAAGAGATTTGTAGGAGGGACATGTCAGACAGTGCTGTTCTTATAAGTAAAGGAAGACTGGGCAAAAGTTGTAGCCTTACACTGTGTTACAGCACATTTTTCATTAAAAATTAAAAGATTAAAGAATGTGAGTCAAAAATTATGAAATGTTGACAGAAAGAATAATTGAGTGAATGAGTGTGCATAACAGGAAATCTTGAGATATGATACAATAAGTTTATTTTACTGACTGTATTCTGTCTCTAGCATCCAAGGGATTAAACTGTACATGTCTCGGTCCTCAAATCAAACAGTACAGACATTTTACACGGTGTGAGAATACAAAATATTGTATTCCTCATCAGAATTTCTATTCATGTATGTAGGTTTTGCTTGGATTTTTGTACTGGAGTAAAGTATGCACTGTTTACTTTTGTAAAGGAATAATTAAAAAAAAAAAATTAAACTACATTTTCTATGGATTGATGCAGACTTGATATTCATTTAAAATGAGGTTTCACTGGGCTGGAAATTATGAAATAATTGAAAAGTCTGGTTAGTTCATTTGACTCAGGTGGGAAGAGATTACACAATCAGTCTCTCATGGCTGTCAGAAAGGGTTCACAGAAAAAGGATGGAGGTGAGAAACAGACTGACAAACTTATTTGGTTTCTCTGAGGAGATCACAGCTGTGGTATGACAAGAGAATGGAAAGGGCAGGGATTTTAAAGTCTCATGTTTAATTTTCATATCTTGAGCAGTTTTCTGTGGATTTTCCTTTCCATAAATGGCTGCTTCTGATGTTTTAAGGGTTACGTGTTTTAGAGAACAGATCAGTGTTGGTGGCCATTCTGTGCCCCCTAGTCCTATAATGTCCTCAGAGGGATCCATTTTTTGATATCACAAGTAATCCTACATCTGTGAATTTCATACATGAAGTAAAGGTGGTATTGGTTTAGGGGTTTTGGTTTGTTTTTTTACTGATGTGTTGGATTAGCCTTGGCTGGCTGCCAGATGCCCACTAAGCCACTCTCTCACTCCCTCTCTTAAGCAGGACGGGGGGAGAAAAGAAGTCTACTTCCTGTCAGCAGGAGATGTCCAGCCATTTCCTGGTAAGTAGGACCTCAGTACAAGTAGCAGTTTCTTCAGAAGACAAACACATTAATAATGAAATCCCCTGTGTCCCTCCCCATCCCCCCTTTCCCTTAGGTTTTATTGCTGAGCATGGTGTCATATGGTATGGAATATCCCTTTGGTGAGTTTGGGTCAGCTGTCCCAGTTATGTCCTCTCCCAGCCTTCTGCCCCCTCGCATCCTACTGGTGCACGTGCGCGCGCTTGTGTGTGACAGCCTAGATGCTGCACAAGCACTGCTCAGCAATTGCTAAAACATTGGTGTGTTATCAACACCGTCCTAGCTACAAATACAAAGCACAGCACTATATGGGCTGTTATGGGCAAAGATAACCCCATCCCAGACAGATCCAATACAACTGAGTACATGCATATTTGTGAATTCATATTTAATTTGGCAGAGGCATCCTATTAAAAGGCAATTTAAAGCACTGGGAGGAAAAATAAATACATGGAAGGAGGACTAAGCAAGCATAGGACTCCTGAAAACGTTAACCTAAATTCAATGATCATGGAGCTGAGAAGCAAACATTTCTACAACAAACATTTCAACCCAAACTTTGTTACTGTCTTTGCACTAAAAAAAGAAAAAAAAAATTAAAAATCAGTCCTTAACAATGCATATCCTAGAGCAGAGTTACAATTTTTCTCCCAGATTTCAATAATTGTTTTCTTTTATTAAAAGTTCCTAAAATATGTTTAATATTTTTTTGTTTTAATGAGTTGTAAATTATTACAAAAGCCTGTCCAAGGCTCCAAGCACCCTGAAACAATTATTCATACAATAAATGCAGTTAAATTCTTAGCAGATTAAAACTGATTTCACAAGAAGGAGATTAGTAAATCAATCAGATACCAACACTCTTTATTGATTAGGAACCAAACGAGTATCATTCCATAGAGACCCTGTCACGTAGATATATATTTTATTATATCTGGGAAATAATGTAATTTGGTCTCTTTTTTTCTGAGTCTATACAAATAGTCCTCCCTCATATTATCCCCCTTTTTTCTCTTTAGCATAGGCGATTTAGCATCATCTTAAGATACTCCATGCTATACAAAATATTTGGTTTTGTCAGAAATTTAAGTTAAACAATAATTTTATCCAATTTACAAGATAAATAACACTATGATTTGTGGTATTGCATTTGACAGACAGAAAAAGATTCTCCAAATTAATTCCACATATGTATGCATTCAATTTGAAAAAAAAAAAACAAAACAAAAAGCCACCAAAAAAGGTAACCCACCTTCTTTTCATGTAAATACAGTCTTTTCAATCACAAAAGCCCTCTCCAGGGATCTTTGTTAATGATTGTCAATGGAAAGAGAATATTTCTTCCAAAGTCTGAAGATTTTCTAAAACTGTGGAAAAAAGGGAAAACAGAAAGATCACTTTAGTTGATTTCTTCTCTCACTGCTCTGGGGGGAAATAACGATAACCTCTCTTTTGGTCATGCCCATACATCCCAGTATTACTCCACGCGTTAAGAGCCTCATTTTGTCTGCATTGTAGGAGATACGAGACAAGCAAACGGTGTCCAAGGAAAGGAAATGTGAGAAAAGAGAGAATGCTAGAATATTGAAAGAATGCTGTGAAAGAAGCAGCAGAGCTGCAGTCTGCTGTAGATGCCTGAAGAAAGACTTTCTAGAGCCATTCCAGAATTATGTAAGGACTCTAGGACGAACTGTTACATGTTGGTGCAAACTACCTAATTTAGATGAACTGTTTTACCTGAGTCCACAGGTTTTAGTACCATCTGCTAGCACCTAAAATTAGCCTGGTCCATTAACAATGAAACTCAGCAAACAAAAATAGCAAAGCAGAAAAGAGAGAGAGAGAGAAACAAATATTTAAATGTTTCACATAATCGTGAGATATTTCAGTTTTGAATATTCGTGTAAGAGCATCAACTCCCTTACACTGTTTATAAGGCCCATCATACCCAGCCTTTGGAAAACATAAGAAAAAATGCAAATGATTTTACTTTTAAGGTTATGATAATGATCATTAATTCAATGGTAAAATCTCTGTTGGGACAAAGAAATTGATGTAAAGAACTAACTTCTTAGTGCATACAAAAGCTCCTAACAAATTTCCTCAGTAAGGAATGCTTGGAAGAGTCAAGATTTATTATTTATGTTGAATTAAAAAAAAAAAAAAAACAAACCCCACAATATTAAAAGTAATTGAAAATTTTAAACATGGTAAAAATTTACCTGGAATTCCTGTTACTAATTAAGTATGACAAGTTAGACAAAAGTTAGACAATGGTATACTTAACTTTTAAATATACATAACAAGTTAGGATCCTTCAGAAAGTCCACTCAGGTTTAAAGAGGGCACAGTGAAAGTGGTAAACAGAATACTGTATATTACTGTGACAAAAAGTACACATCACAACATTTTGTGCCCTGTTTTTAAATTTATTTATATAAAATAAGATTTATAAGTTCATACTCTACAGATGTTACTGGTTTATGCAAAAAAATCTTTTTTGAAAGTCAACATATGAAGATCTTCAGAGAGTTACATCAGCGTCTTTAAAATAGTTCAATATACCTTTTATGTACTCAAAATTTAACAAGGTTTATTTCCACATATAACTCTAATATAAGCCTGTTTATCTATCAGCCAACAGCAGTTATGTGTATGCAAAGTTCAAGTGAGACTCCATATAGCTGATAGTGGTTCATACGTTAAACCATTATTATCATACTAGAAAAAACTGAACTGTACCTTATACTAAAATTTTAACATAAACACATGGACTATATGATACGCTTCACAAACATGTCTTTGCAAATTTTTAGATGACGACAATGTATATGCAGCTGCATATTTATTACGTAGCAAGACAGCCAAACTTGTTTACACAGTGTGTGTGATTCTATTATTCTTCCACGCTTATCATCAGTTAATTTCTTTTTGCCTGCACTCTTTCTGAATTCTCTTTAAATTGAATTTCTATTTAGAATAGCTTTGGACTCTTTCCTGACTCTTTGACTTAATTAATAGCTACTCCTTCTAAGAAATGATACTAAAAAAAAAAAATTGTGTGGAGAGTAAAAGAAAATCTGTCTGTAATTATTATTATAACAAGGACTCTGTCATGAGTAACTTTGTCTAAGGGTTATTTTATCTTTATTTTTTCAGAGGAGGGTGTGAGAAACTTGACGCTTCTTACATAACTCTTGAAACTAACTTAGTATTTGCCTCCTTCAGCCATTATTTCAGACATTTAGAACTTATTTTGAGTTGACATTTACAGAATAGAATGATTACTTAAAATGATTCAGTCAATTAAAAAAAAAAAAAGGAATTATGGGTAATCGTCAAATACCTGAGCAAAATTGTGTGTACTTTACCAGTACCTCCCAATTTTACAAATTACTAAGATGATAACTAAGGATGAAAGGGGGAGAGGCTAGTGATGAAAGAACATCAGCTGAGATGAGTTTTGAATCCTCAAAGGCTTTTCCCTCTGCCTAAAACTTTTCTGTGGGTACTGATTTTTATTGTCCTCTTTTAGGCAGTTCTTTTAACAACTATATGCTATTTCTACTAATTCTTGTCTTTGCCATTTTAATAAGTATTTACCATATGTCAGAGTTCAAGGAGCATCTAGATGACACTCTCAGTTATATGGTTTAGTTTTAGGTAGTGTCGTGGTTTAACCCGGCAGGCAGCCAAACACCACACAGCCGCTAGCTCACACACCACACACACCCCAACCACCACTCCCCTCGCCCAGTGGGATGGTGAGAAAATCAGAAGGGTAAGAGTGAGAAAAACTCATGGGTTGAGATAAAGACAGTTTAATAGAACAGAAAAGGAAGGGAAAATAATAATAACAATGATAGAATGTACAAAATTAGTGATGCACAATGCAATTGCTCACCACCCACGCTGATCGAACCAAGTAGCAGTCATTACTTCCTGGAACATGCCTACCTTTCAT
>NW_009202319.1:0-48608 GCF_000690835.1 Fulmarus glacialis
TATATAAAGTAATTTGGAATATAAATCCTAATTTTAGGAAAATATTTACAGTGAAAATTCTGTTTACCTATGAATTATTTCAAACATGATTTTTAAAATGGTCTTGACATGGGAATCGAGCTTGGAATCATTATTTTTTTCTCCCTAGCATTTTCTGATTTATATTGTATTTTTTTAAACTTACTTTGACTATAGTCATACCTTACACTATGATGACAGGAAAACTAATAAGTCAGAGGCTTTTCAGATCTGTCACCTCAACTAACAGACTGTGCAGAACTCCATCAATTACTTGTACCATTCTATTAGGCCATTTGCCACAAATTCGCTTTTTTCCTGGGGGAAAATAGTAGTACTTGTCAAATCAATAAACCACATATTCATCATACAATATCTGGAATATTATATGGTCACAACTAAAATTTCTGTGGTTCCTTTCTGAGAGATGCTGAACATTTTAATTTAACTAGTATTCCCGGATCTATATTATTTGATCATTATCAACTATTCCTTTTTATCATGATTAGAAGCTTTACCCTTTTTTATTTTTCTTCTCAGAATATATTGGACTTTGTTGTCAATAAAAATTGATTTCTAAAGGAAAAGAAATCTCTGATATATACTCTACAGGATTTGTTCATGTCTTAGTATAAGTCATATGCTTATGGCCAAATTGTGCCTAGAACTTGCAAGAAGTTCTAGTGCTAACTCCCTAAAGAAAAATATTGGTATAGTATAAATTTAATGTTGATGTACCAATATTACCTCTAAGATCAGCCCATACATAGATTCCTGTACAGATCGTGTTCCCTGCTGGTGAAATTCTCTTGTGGTGTAGAAGCATGCTGCAAGCTTTCTGCAGCATTTTCCCCACCTAAAGTTCCATAGGCTGCTTTTAATTCCACACACTCCCTGGCTCATGCTTGAACAACATCTGCAATGTGTGAGGAGGCCATTTGACAGCAATGGCCCTGACACGTGGATCTCCCTTTCCTGCCTGCTTCACATTCCTTCCACGGAGAGCCAGAGCTCTCCAGCTCTGAGCAAAAGGAATGCACACTAACACTGGTGGTAAAACATATGCCTGGGACTACGATTTAAAAGGTGTTTTGTGATCACAGTAGTTTTATATATGATAGCCTTGTAAACCATGTCCCCAGTCTTTCTCACTTAATGGTTTGCCTCTTTCCAAGGTAAGTCAAAGAGTTTTCATGGAACAGTGCCTCTGCACCTTTGTTACAATAAGAGAAATTTAGGTGGCATCTCTATGTCCTTGTGGTTGTTCGTGCTGTTCATTGTATACATGTGTACACGTAAGCATACAAACACATGCACATGAGCAAAGATACTGAAATTCCTCCTTCAGAACGGTGATGGGATCCACAGATGACGTAGCCTCCCGCATCACATATTTTAGAAGTTTATTCCAATTCCCCTGTGTTGAGCAAAACAACATATTTTGACTAAAATGTATCTGGTAAAAGGGCTGTGTATTTTTTTTTTGGCTTGAAGACATCAGGAACAATGTTGTAAAGGTTCCTGTACTGCAGCGCACAGAAATGTTTAGGCCAGACCGTACTCATACTTGGCTCGAGAGGATTAACGGGGATGTCAAGTTCTTAGCCAAGTCAATCTCCTTCACTGACAAGTTTCTACAAAATTATTCCTAATAATAGCATCACTTTGAGAGGAATTTTGGCCAACAAATGACATCTGATCTATTGCCTTCAGTGCTGTGCTTCTAATTTTTCAGACTCACCCTGTCTTTTATACCTTTTCTACCAACCTGGATCGCTTACATTTTTCATGTACTACTGTTTGCTTAGTAAATGCATGTTCATCCCTGATTTTAGAAATGTTTTTAAGAACTAGACCATAAATGAACTCGGCATCACTTAGGTCTGAGCACTGGATGAATTCTAAGTGCTTCAGTGCTTTAAAAATGGAATTTCCTGTGCAATAGCAAGTAGTATTACTTTATTTCTGGGGAGTGAGGAAATAAGCTAAGTTAAAAGTGAAGTTAGAATTGTATAAATCAGTAATTTCACTGTATAAATATTACTGGGATATTGTAGTTATTGTCAAACTGATCATTAAAAATACAAGTACAGAATTACATCATACTTAAAATGAAATTATATGGTATGGAAAAGAACAGTTAGACAAGTAAATGGTTTTACCTCTGCCTTATATTGAGCTCATGTCTCTCTGACATTCTGGGTTTGCAAATGGAAGTGAAAATAATTTTTAAGAACAAGTGCAATTTTTAAAGGATTTTTCTCTTTCTTGTAATTACTGTGAGGATGTTTTAAATGCAGCAAGGATCCAGTTGTAGCATTTTCCAAAGAAACATTATGAGAGTGACAGAGAAATGGAAACATATTTGACAAGATTTCAAGCAGTAGGGGAAAAACACAAACCATTCTTGATGCACTTCATTTACAGAATGAAAAAAAACCAGACTCTGGAAGAACTGATACTGCGCATCAACCATCTACCCCAAATCTATACCTTTTTTTTAGGGGGAGATAAATGCTACTGGAAATAACGTGCTCCCAGGCAAGGTGGTATGGCAATTTTTCATATAAGTGTATATATATAAGTATACAGTAGCTTATATATATAAGCTGTATACTTATATATATACCTGAACTTCTGCTCTGTAGTTCTTGAATCAAAAGTCTGATCCCAGAATTGCGTTTAGAGGGCATGGGTTTTGTTGTTTCTTCAGGACCAAATTTGGGCTGAGAAACATCTACCTCTAAGCTTGAAAACGAAGTTGTAGCAAGCAGATTTTAACTAATATACAATGGCAGACAAAAAATTATAAAAGGAAAAGAAAACAAAAAAGCAATCTTTCTGTAAATCCTGGTGGTCCCCTGCCAGTAGTTTAATCAAGAATACTCTAAGCTTTGTAGGATTATGATAGTTCTATTAACTGATCATTATTTATCCTAACACACTGATGCCAGACAGATTTATGTCTCTCTATAGTTTTTGCTTTATGTACCTCAAAGTAGGGCTTTTCAAAGTGCTGAAAAGATTATGGAAATGTCTTTTCAATGGTTAAAATTGTGGCATGAATCAAAAAAAAAAAAACAACCCCACAGCTCTGTTGGGTTGCTGAGCATCTGTGCCAGCCCAGCTGATCAGTGATGCTTTTGGCCATATTTTGTGGAGGCAAAGTCTTTAAAAAGCTTTTCATGCACATAGAGCTCTATTTTCCACTATTAATATGACTACTAAAGAAAGCTTCCCCTGTAAGGGGAGTTTGTCTTAAATGAGAATATAAATGTTTCCCAAACCTGTTGCTGTTCATGTTACATATTCCTGCATCTCTTATCCTCTGGTCTTCTGAGCTGAAGAGTTCTCCACTTGTACCTTTTCTTGCACAATTCAGCAACTAAAGGAAGGGTTTGCAACTTGTGTTTGTAACAGGCAATTTACAGGTAATGTTTTGAAAGGTGGACAAGTGGCAGACAGAACAATAGGGGCTTGGAGTGAAGAGAAGGTGGCTGGTAGATATGTAATGCTGCAGCTGTGCCAGCTAGGCTGGAGGGAGGATTCGGATCTGCAAATGTCATGCTGGCTGATGACTGAAAAAAAAGAGAGACACAGAGGAGGAGGTGGAGCTTCAAGGATGGTTGATGGGAAATAGCTCTGGTTAAAATATTTGTAGAATGATAGGAGCATACACTGTATTGAAACAGATTTATCTCTATTGCTAGACTTGTTATTGCAAACTGTAAAGTGATGCTATTCATGAATACTCATTTTTCTGAATCTGCTGTTCAGTATGCCAAGCATATCAATCAGATGTACCATTGTCAGTTAATTAACATTTGATTGCATTAAACATAGGGTGTTGAAGAGGAGGTTTCTTCTCGGAGGGGGAGGGGTATCTATGTGTGAGTTCTTTGGAGGGGGAGGGATGTGTTCTTAATAGTTATCGTCAATTGTGACTGAAGTCAAATTGTAATCTGAGTGTACATATTTCTGTGCCACTTGCCACTCCTATGGCCACAGTAAGAGGGGAAGACAAAGGCAGTAAGTATATCAGCACCTTAGTCCTTAGCCATATATCCTGCACACTGGATTTTCATATGTAGAACAGCATCTGGAAATGTAAATGTCACCATATTAGACAAGTGTAGAAGTAAGATATGTGAGAAAAGAAAAGGAAAAGAAAAGGAAAAGAAAAGGAAAAGAAAAGGAAAAGAGAAAAGAAAAGAGAAAAGAAAATAAAAGAGAAGGAAAAAAGATAAAAGAAAAAAAGAAAAGAGAAAAGAAAAGAGAAAAGAGAAAAGAAAAGAGAAGATAAAAGAAGAGAAAAGAAGAGAAAAAGAAAAAAGAAGAGAAGAGAAAAGAAAAGAAGATAAAAGAAAAGAAGAGGAAAAGAAAAAAGAAAAGAGAAAAGAAAACAAAAGGAAAAGAAAAGAAAAGAAAAAAGAAAAAAGAAAAAAAAAGAAAAAAAAGAAAAAAGAAAAGAAGAAAAGGAAAAGGGGAAAGTGAGGGAGGGGGAGAGGCAAAGTTGAGTTATGCCTACAGTATATATCTATAACTATTTGATAGCATTTTGTAACACAACAGACATGATAGTATTCAAAATAATGAATGGTTTGGTTAAGACAAATCTGTCTTTCTTCTTCTCCCAGCCACATAATACCAAGTCACTCACGGAAATGGATTGGTAGTGAATTTAGACATGATGGAAGGAGATACCATACTCCTTTGCATGATATATAATTAATCTGTGGAATTTCATTTCTACAAGAAATTACTGAGTCAAATAGCTTAGTGGGATTGTAAAGGAGTCTAAATATAGAGTAGCCAGCTGTGCTAAGATAGCAGATTAGTTCAAACTAATGACAGCGGAGAGCAAACTTCATTCTCCATGATGAAAGCTGTTGTCCGCTGAAAGAACAGGGGAAATTTCCCAAACTTAATGCAAAAATGGCAAAAACGAGATGGAAGATTTCTGCCTTTCTCTGAGGCAATCAAAAATGGGCCACTGACAGACACAAGGCACATACAAAAAGCATAGAAAACGTCCGTGTTTCTTTTCTTTCCTCTTCGTTCCCCTGTTGAGAATGAAGATGTGATGTCAGAAACAAATTATTTCAATTACTTGACAAGCTGTCGTGCTGCAGCATAAGAAATTATCTGAAATATGATTTTGTGGATAACTGTAACCAGCTTTCCATATGCCATATGCAACATATACATGGTTACCTAGAAGGAGTTAACTGCGATAAATTATATTTCAATAAAGAAAACACTCATATTTCAGGCCAGTTGGGTAACAATATTTCAGAAGAATAACCCTTCTTTAATCATATACTTTGATGGAAGAATGCTCATAAGCACATCAGCACAACTCAATTCTTTCCACGAGGACTGACATCTTAAACTGCTCTACACAATGAATCACCTTGTCAAATAAAGTGCGAAATGGAAAACCTGTTTTCAAACTCATCTGATATAATGACATTTACAACAACATGTTTGAGGTGATAAACCGACAATAATAATTACATTTCTCTTAGGCTTTCATTGTACTCCGAAAGTTTTATGCAATCATATGCTCTTTTTTTTTTTCCTTCAAGAAAATTTTATACCAGGACTTTTACTTTATGGGTCTTTAAAACAAGCCAGGAGGGAAACCACATTTTTCATACAACTGGAATTCTTAATTTTAACATTTTCTTAGAAGAAACTATATAGTTTCAGTTGCAAGCCAACTTATATATCCTCATCCGAAGATTCAGGTGGTTCTTTTAGAATATCACATACATTAAAATTATTTTCTTATGGTTTTTCAATGGTGATCAATAATACTTACCTTTCCTGATTCTTAGCATGACAGTAAACACACTAATGAAATATCTCTGAATGTATGTCTTAAGCTTAGTCAAATTAAAAAGATGATATGGAGAAAGTTCATGTTAATTTTAGAAATCTACATTCTAATAATTATACTTTATCATATGCTCATGAAGTTTGTGGAAGGATGAAAAAAGAAAGCAGTTTCAGGAACAGCCTTCCAGTTGCTCTTGCCACTACCAGAACAACGTTCTTGGCTTGCCCTGTCTCGCCTACTACAGCTGGCATCTCTGAACAGGGCTGGGATTTCATCAAAACAGATCTACAACTGAACCCTGGCATCTGTGAACAGGAGCTGAGATTTCATCCAGCTCTTCTAAAAAGAAGGTTTGACGTGACATTTTCAGAGGTATTAGAACTGCAATTATTTAGTATCTGCAACAAACACATATAGATCTGGTGCTGTAGAAAAATGGGCCTCTGGGGAAAAGCTTGACTTTCAGCACTGAATATGCGTGTTGAGCTGGAAAACAAAGGCTTAAGAACGTGGGATAAACTTTCCAGACACTCTGGTGAACAGCAGCTGACAATCTTTAATAGGAAGGAATGAAATGACAGATCAGGTGCTCGGAAAGTAGAATTTGATAAGTGATGTATATGAGCCAGCACATGGAGAAGAGAGGATTTGGAGAGGCTTTTGCACAACCAAGAAAAACATTTCTCCAGGTAGGTGTGGGCTACTAACAGAATTATTGTAACTGCTACAGTTATATACTTGAATCTAAAATGTACCCAATAAATATATCATCTTTACAATATTATTTGCTGAATCATCAGTTTGGATAAAAATGTCCTCGTCTTATGCTTCATTACCAATGGGACCTCATAACAAAATGTTCAAATGAACATCTCATTTAAGTTATTTTCCCCAGTGCTGCTTCTTTTGTGACTGTATTGTTATTTTTGCCTTGCATTAAAGGTAACAATAGAGTAGGTTTTGGAAGAGTATCTGTTTGTTATTAAAAGGAGAAAACAAACAGCAACCCACTGACACTTCCTCTCTTCTCCTACTCGCAAAGACACATAAAAAATTTCTCATCAGCCAAATTTTAAAAAGAAGCAAAATTACATAGTATACAGTTCTTCCATTTATGCCCATCCACATTTAAAACCAGGTCCGAAGTCCTTAAATGTAACTTCATTGTGACGATGAAGTGAACGGAAGCCAAGCTGTTCCTACACAAGGATCCCTAAATAGTGGTTCTGAAAAGGGAGCTCTTGCTGTTTCATTTACTAGTAATGCCTGCACCATAGAGCAGGCTTCAGACTCTCATTGTCTGTTTTGCTTATCAGGAAATAAGCAAGTGTTCTCAGCACAGAGGACATGATTAGAATGAAAGGGGGAAAAGATCCCTGAGTATTTCTTCCTTTGCAGTATTGGAAAGTGGAAGTTGGATAGTGAGGTCTTGTATTCACTAGGGCAAAGCAATGTATAAATAAACAAATAAGTGGTGATACAAGATACAAGTATGGGAAACTGGATGAGACTAGGAAATAGTCGCTTAAAAAGGCAGTATTGTTACGATGTAAAAAAATGCCACAGTGGCCCCATAAATAGGTAGTCTTTATGAAAGATAATTTTCCATTACATAGATGGAAACCAGAAGCAACTAATATGAACTCATTAAAGTGCTGATAAAGTGGGATGAAGCTGCCTACAGAATCAGAGAGCCAGCGCCTGTTTGAAGTGTGGCAAATGATTGAAAAAAAATTGCAGCACCTTTCCTTAGCCCAAACCCTTAAACAGGTTTACATACTGTATGCTTAAAAAAGGCATAGTGATTTCTTTCTGCTATAGGAGTTTCATCCAGACCATACTTCATCATATGTCAATATTATTGGTTAAGTAATAATCTGGCTTTTTAAACATGATAAGCTTGCTATGGTGCTGCATATTACTTACTACTTCTATACCGGATGGGGTTTTTTTTCATTATTTCATTCTGGATATAGAAATCTGCTTCAAGGTCCAGTTAGAAATAGCAGGTTTTAAACTTAACTTATTTCATAACCAAATCTTTACTTTTGTTGTTGTGAATATCTTTGGAAACAGCAACTAATGGTTGTTTTGAATTTGAGTATTGAGTTCTACAACAAATTACACATTTAAAAGAATACAAATGCCTGTATTCTAAAGATATTCTACCAGTTAAATAATAAATTAACTAGCTATATTTTTTAAATTGCATGGCAATTTGTGACTATTGCTTCCTACACAAGATTTTGCAGAACTTAGATCCTTTTCACAATTAGGAAATTGTGAAATTAGCAAGTGCACACTGCCATTGCAAACGACAAACTGCCCTTTAGGACTGGCTAATGACAGAGGCCCAGCTTCTTCATAGCATACCATGTGTCCTAGAATATAAACACGAAAAAAAGAAAGTAATGACAGGAAAAGACCTTTAAATGGATCATTCAAATAAGTCCCCTAGATTAGATGATGGAATGGTGCCTGGATTTGAATTCCTGGCCACTTCTGTGAGACTAAGTTTTAAAAATTTTTTTTAAGACAGAAAAATGGAATATGTATTGCACTATTAATTTGTTTTACGATCTATGAGTTAAGAGTATTTACATAAGACAATGCTGAAAGGCTTAGTTTTTATTAGTGTAAAAACAAAAGCTTTAATTTTTTTATATATTTAATACTCTGTGTATTCTAGTGCTTGTATATGAACTCTGGGCAGCTGTATTATTTAGTGATCCCAAAAACTGTGCACTTACTTCTCCTGCCTCAAACAGGACTGGCCTCTTCATTCTCACTGCAGCTAGACAAGCCCATACTTTTGTAGAGAACTGAAAACTCTTACCCCCCTCCCTTTTTAAAGGCACAGAAAGCTGAAAGTGGAGAAAGTGTAAAGAAAAGTGTGTCTCAAAAAGGGGAGTAGTATGGGGGCTCCACAGCAATAGCAGAAGAATGACTGTCTTTGCTCACACTGGAGCAGCCTTGAATTTTCTTAAAATCAAGTCCAATAAGGCCAATATCCAAGTCCTGAGGTGGCCCAGAGGAAAAGGTTTGTCAGACTATAATCTTTGTGGAAAAGTTGTTCCTTGACCTTTTTTGCCACTGTACGTCTACTGCAGCAGAGGGAGGTCAAAAGTGCACTAGTTGTTAGCACCAAAGATGAAGCTTAACCAGACACTGAGAGCAATGATTGTCAAATGGCTCCATTTGCAAGACAAGAAGTGTATCCTTAGCAGAGCAAGGGAGATGAAAGAGATTATTTTCTAGGGGTCACATTTGTTCTTCTTTTCTGACCTCTCTCAAGATTGCAAAAGAAGCTGTAAGAGTTTTCTATAGCAAAAAGGTGCTACAAAGAAAACGGGACTGTGCTTTCCTCATCTCTTCTCTGCTAGTCTTCCAGCCACGGTTAAACTCTGTTCTGCCTTTCTTTCTTTCTCTTTCAATAAGATCCTAGTGAAAACGTAATAACTGAATAGAGAAATTAAAAGGACAGTTTCAAGTGCTTGTAATTTTACATCTTAAAGCCCTTCTTAGAACCTGGAAATGAGTTTGGGCTATGGTTTGGAGCTTTTGTTTGTTTCTTGTACTCCTTCCCCACTTCTGTCGTTAGTACCAGTATGGTGGCAGCACCTAGGAGATCTGTGGATGGATCTGTGCGGTACTGGAAATAAATACGCCGTTTCCGTTTTGCATTTCCAGCCTCCCTCGGTTTTTTATTGACTATAGCTTGAACTTATCTGATTTAATTTCTGGTTCTCATAAACTCAACTCCATTCAAGGTGTTGGAACATTTCAGGGAACAGGCGTGTTGCAAAGCCATCCTTTCTCCACCCCTTGGTTGGCAAGCCCCACTCCACCAGGGTACAAATACAAAATCTTGCATGAAGAGAGACTCTTTTAATAGGTACTCAGAGTTCTGAAGATACTGCAATGATACTATAACAATTTATAGAAGTAGCTTAGCTGATTTTAAACTACTTCTTTGATTCCCCTTAGAAGCAGGCAAAACACATCCAAAAGCTCTTCTAGCTCTAGAATGTTGAGGTTTTGAACTTGAAATAAAAAATAAATTTTTGACCCATCACTGAAGTCTTCAGGTTATCACATATTGATAAGATGAATTATTTGTCATTCAAAATGTGTCTTTTTTTTGTAAGTCGTGAGTATGAAACTCATCACTTCTCACCTCTTTGATAAAAGATCAGGATGGTGGGTAAATGAAAGGGTTATTATAAGGCACAGTGTGAAGTAGTTACTGATTTTTGTACTTCCCTACTGTGACCTAAAAATCAAGTTTGACCTAATTTTTCCAGATCAAGGAGGGCGAAAAGCAAAATTCTATGCAGAGGTAACTTAGAAATGTGTTTCAAAGCAATTCACTGGAAATATGGGATAAAACTCCCTAGGTTATCACAAAAAAAAAAGCTATTGATTACATTTTTGAATACTACCATCTTGACAGAGTAGTTAGCAATCCAGACGTCACTTGATAAACATCTCCATAGTGGGAAGCTCAAATTATGGCCAAACACTTCAAAGCTATGCAAAGATTTCAAAAAAAGAAGTAAGTCAGTAGGATATAAGGCTAAGAAAAGAGAAGAAATTCTGACAGTAATGGGCTACATTGTTTAGCTTCAAATGGGATTTCATATACCTTTGCAAAGCTCCCTATCATAGCAATGGATTCTGTGATTATTTTTCTTATGACTTTAATTTATGTTTTACTGTCAGTCAGCAATGTTTGTTTAACACGTGGAAAAGTTCTATGTAAACATTCCCTCAAGCTACTTGGCTAAACTTGCTATCCATTGGGTGCCTCAGAGGATAAATTATTGAAATCTAAGCAGATTAATACCTCATGCTTATTCCCATGGCTAATGCACAGTTTTGCAGTTGGAATAAGAGTTTTAAGCCAAAATTTTAAGCGATGGAAAATTTTGTCTGCCTTATAAAATAAACAGGTTCAAGTTTGCCTTTTCAGCTTGGGAGGAGCCCTTAAGAATCCCTTAATGTGGGAGGGATGGACTGGTCGCCCCTATGAGCCCATTGAGCAGCTTTTCAATAATTAAAACTCAGGCAGGCTGACTCCCTACTTTAAAGGATAACCTAGGAATGGAGAAGATCTTCAAAGGTATTTCATCTTGTTCTTGAATATCTTCACATCAGGTAATGTTCTTCTGAAGTGAATAAAATATCATCTTTAATGGGACAAAACTGTCACTACTTCATTGCAATTTCTGGGCTGCTTCAAAACATTTTTTTCCTGATGGTTAGAAACGTTCTTCTAATTTATTTTATTTTCTATTAACAAGAATCTTTATCAACAAGATACTGATGACAGTTATTGTATGTAAAATATTTTATAGCTAAGACAGGGCATCTTTCTGTCTTGTTTAATCAAAGATATTAAAGGGATGTTTAAATGCCTTCAGTCCTGTAGGTGCCACATTTCCTTGATTCTATCAACCCTTGCCCTCTCTAACAATTGCGCCCTACTTCTTCCTGACAACAGCAACTATTTGTCTCGCTGCTTACAATTCATGTTAAAAGCTCTTAAGTTATGGCATTCTATGACCCTGCTTTTCCCAAGAAAGGTTGGACCAGATGATCCTTGAGGTCCCTTCTAACCTGGTATTCTATGATTATATGATTGGTATTCTATGATATCAATGCTGACAAAAGAATCATCTTTTTTTCCCTTATGCTAGATAGGTATCTTCTAAGAAGTTTTAGAATTTCACAGTACACCCCTGATATCTTAAAACCCCCTTATAAATACTCTCTCATTTCACTCCAAGGAAACGGGGAAAAAATAACAGAAACTAATCCATTCTTACAAAACCAAGATCTGAATAGAGAAATACCTCTGCAGTACTGCTGTAGGCACTGTTGGTTCCCTCCCCACCCACTGCAGCCTTAAAAGCAAGAAAGAACATGGTGATCTAGTGCAAAATAACTGAATGTAGGTCTCAAAATTTGGGGATCTCAGTCCATATCTGAATCTTGAAACAAGAGTTGTTTTTCAGAAATTCTGATTAGCCCCTATTTAAACGACAGCTTTCGAATTAGGCCATGTAGATTGAATTTAGGCCCCTAAACCTGAAATAACTAATTTAGGTGCCCAAAGTCATTAAATCTGATGATCTGAATGCTTTGCAGAGCTGTCAGAAAAGTATCAAGGGCAATATTAAATATAGCTTTCAACAGAAAAAATTACTTGTGGCCCTGCCTCTCCTGTTCTCTCTCTCTTTCTCTTTCTACACTTTTTAACTCAAAGATCATCCTTCATTTTAGCAATGTAGAGTTAAGCAAAACTCAACATGTAGCTCAACACTACTGTAATACAAACTGACTGTTGTGATATGGACTGTGCTTCCAGCAATGAGTACAAAATACTATACTTAGCACATTTTTTTTTGTCCCTCTTCTCTTAAATCTTCTGCAAAGCACATTTTAAAGAGCAGGCATGACCTGGCTCATTGTGCTCAGCATCTTTTATAAACTCAGCAGAGCTGTGGAAAACAAGTACAAAAACCATGCTTCTGCCTTGACATATCAGAAAGAAACAATACCACAGAGATTGACCTGAGCATTATGGATGTACGTTATGGACCAGAGCCAGGATGTGTGTTAGGTTAATTACCTCAGAAATAGTTGAGTGACAAATAGCAATGATTAATTTAATAGAAAAAAAAGTTATGCAAAATGTACCAAACCTAATGAAGAACCTACTGCAATTTCCTTGTGCTTGCTAAATCTTTCAAGATCCAGATGCTCTTCCAATAATTAATTGTACAACTTAGCACGCTTCTCTGATTTAACTTTTAATTATTTGCTTTGGAGAAAGGAAGTACTCAAGTTGGTTTGGGTTTTTAAGTGCAACAGTAGTTTTTCAAATACAGAGGTTACAACTTACATTATCTTTTAATTATACATTACTTTCTAGAAAGTAATTCATTCCACAAAACTCAATATAACTGGCCATTCTGCACCCAGGAGTGTTACTGTTGGAATGACTGGCATGCGGTAGGCTAGAACTGAAGTATGTTGCCCAAGTAATATAGACTTGGAAATGAATCAATGATCTGGTTGGTAATTATTATGATAACATACTCCTACAAAAGTAAAAGCATAATATGATACCAGGAGTGAAATTAATAAGGCCTGCTCGTTCTGAAAGATAATAATGGTATATGACTTTGATACAATACATAATGTCCTGACTGCATACAAACTCATTGATGTAACCATTTACATATGGCCTATATTTACAGGAAAGGCTAAGAAAACAGGAAGAACATGCATTGTCTTCTTAGGGACAGGTGCCATTCGAATTTCTAAGTCATCACTTGATACCGGGTGGTGTTGATGCTATAGTTAAAACATGCTTGGAGCTAACTTAAACGTTCAAGGTGTTTTTATTTCAAATCCAGTAGGGGATGAAAGTTCACTCTAAAATCCAGGAAAAAATGTCTGCTTTCATTGCGGTCCTAATGCAGAAGGCTGAGGATTTAAACCCAGGTCTTTTGATTACATCCCCATACAGTGTCTTAACTGGTGCAGGGCTATGCTCACAGTCTTTGTCCTTATGAATATTTAATAATTCAACAGGCAGGACTAACAAGGATTTCCCTTCCAAAATCCCTGCAGCCTTGTGGCTATAGCACTAGCCAAACAGTTAAAAATGAAGGTTGAAGTCTCCTCTGGCAGAATAATTTAAACTGTCTCCCATATTTGGGGAGTGCTCTTATCACAAAGATACTGTAGATAGCATGTATTTTCTTTTGAAAGAAGACCAGTCATCACAATGGTTGTTGAGTCTTTAGGGGTAAAAAACAGTTTCCCAACATATCATAAAGCATCTTCAGTTTAGCAGAATAATGTATAAAACTCTCTTCCTTGTTTTGGGAAGACTTTATTTGAAAGGTATTACTTCTGAAAGGTATTAGCTGAAAATACTGCCAACTTTTTCTTCAAAATTATGAATGTATTAGCTGTCATTGTGATTATTCTTTCACTGTACCTTTACCAAAATTGATACCCACATATTGTATCCTTATGAGATAAAATAATTTTTGTGGACAAGTAAAAACAAATAACTGTTTCCTTTTCTAGTAAAGTCTGGGGAGTTTTGTTTTGTTTTGTTTGTTTTGGTGTGTTGGTTTTGTTTTTTTTTTTTAATTAATTACTTGTTCTGACAATGCCAAGAGAATGGCATCTACCTTTCTCGAATATTCAGGAAACACTACGTAAAAGATTTTTAGATTGCTTTGAAATTCCTATTCAAAGCACAAGCTCATATGCAATGGTACACTATCACAGTGTCCAAAAAAGCCACTGTAAAGGGAATGATCTTGCAGCTTAATGAAACAAGCAGAAGTTAATAATCTGATTAAGCTGATGGCCTGCCTAGATATAAAAGCTTCTCATGGAATTTGTATATAAATTCTATATTCCTGGTACCAGAAGAATAATATTTACTTCACTGCAGTTAGGCCTCTTTAACAGAAGGGAAAAGAAAGCACAAAAATTGGCATTGGGGAATGAATACATGAGCAGTTGTACTGAATCTACATGAGGTGAGCACTGACAGAACAGCTATAAACAACGATCAGTAATAAGAAGAGAGTTTTACATTAATGTTTCTTGGCCTGCTTTTGAGGAAGGCTATGTCAATGATCTTGATGGCAGATTTAGTCTCTGCTCTTGTAAATCACTCTGGCTGTAAATAAGAATCTGTCTGTGTGGATGTCTTCACTGGATTGGGACCACTAAGTGTTGTATTTTTGCTGGAAAGATTATGAGACACTTCAAACTGTAAATCTGAATACATTTGGATACCAATCAGGCAGTTCTAACACCAGCAAAACTCTTGCTGACTTGAAGGGAGTTTTGTCTGTGTAGAGAACAGGATTAGCCCCTCACATAGTTATTTCTTCAGAGGAAGTATTGGTGGAATGAGATATGATGCATTTCTTTTGAATTTAACATTATTTGCTCAAAATAGTTTTCTCCTATTTGGCATTTCCACATCCATATAAAATCTTCGTGTTATCACATATGTCTGAAGTCCATTGACTTAAGGATCTTCGTTCTGCCTTTAAACCTACGTCATACAGAGCAGACGTTGGCTTCTGATCTATCTTGACGCCATTTCCCAGATTTTTTTATCATGCTATTAATTTGTCATTAATGAGAATAACCCACATCAGAACAGCTGTGACACAGCTACTTCTGAGAACTGGATGCTGACAATACTTCAAGTTCAGTTGGTGGGAAGCTTCACAGGTTCTGTACAGCTGGTGTATTTATAAATGATAGGTGTAGCTCCACTTCCTAGCTGATGTCTTACAAAAGGCAATGAAACAAATGAAAAGAACTGGTACCTTCCTTGGCAGTCTCAATCAACAGAGCCCTTTTCTAGACTGAGAAAATTAAAGCCATGATGGAAAATATCTGATAACACAGGTTAACAGCTACTGTATTTGAGAGTCTTGTGCAGGTAGAGACTCAGCGCACTGAACTAATACCATAGGAAAGAAGAGTTTTGAACTCCAGCAATAATCTTCATTTCATAAATACATGTGGAACTTAGAGTTAATATCATGGCTTTTATTCAAGTCTAGAAAGGACAGAGCAACCATTGCAGAAGTCTCCAATCAGAATGCCAGTTTTGCTCTGAAAACAGTCCATTCAGTCAGTGAATTGGATAAGTAGTAATGGGTAAAATTGGACAATTGCTACTAATTCTGCTATGTAGCTCAAGAGAGGATTTCAGCCTCCAAATTACCTTTCAAAAGTACTACTTTAGCATGAGAACAGAGGATTTGATTCATGTCATGCTCTGAGAAGAGTAGGTAATGGGAAAGCTGTAGAAGTTAGGAAGTAAAAGGTTTTGAATGTTTTCAGTGTGCACTGGCTTTCCTACACCATGGCATATCTCTACATGCACCCTCCAAACACGACTATCAAACTAAAAATTAACAGAAAACTTAAATGAATGGTTGCATGTGCACCAAACTCCAGCAGTGCAGTATTTATTCTTGCATATGCACCAAACTCTCCTGCTTATCTTACTACATCAAAGATGGTTCCTAGAGAAAAATTAAGTGAAACTAAATGGAAATATTGTTTTATATGTACAGGATGAAGAATAACTTCCCTGTAATTCCCTCCCTCTTTAAGAGGTTTTTACCTCTGCCAGAAGTGCCTATAAAAAAAACCCTGCTCTTTTCCTTTCCAAGCTTCCTGAAAATCTTAGTTGGAGGCCCTCTGGTTTCACAGGAGAAAAGCTATTACTTTGTTCTCTGAGGGGAGGCCCAGAAAAGAATACTTGAACTTTGCATCATCTTGCTGCAACACATGCAATCAATACCTATCATTGCCCCATAAGCTTTACTCAGTTTCATTGTTTCATCTGTTGACTCTGTTATACCATTAGTTCTACAGTGCATTTTTTTCCTCATGTGGAAAAATAATTACATCATGCAAATACTGTTCTTCTGGTGCTAGGCACTTTATATTTCTGTTGGAATTTCAAGAGAAGCAGCGTAAACATCAGCCACAATTATTGAAAGTATTTCCCTGCATTAACATTACTTAAAATAGTCAGTTTTCAATGCTTTGAACAAGAAGTTAGACTAACTCATATGAGATGCCTATCTTTGCATAGCATAGCAAATGCTATTTGCTGAAGAGTTTTGTGAGAAAAGTAAACTGTAGCTAAAAAGGCCAACACTGACTCTGGTTTAAAATATATGTGTTTATTAATTCCATTTTGGTTGTGGCAAGAATATTGCACTCTTGACAGCAAGGGACTAATAGGATCTGCGCAGCATTTTCTTTCCTGCAATAAATTCTTATAGATGGGTATTACGGCAATTGCATCCCAAAAAATTACTGGACCAGTGTTCTATGTAGACATGTAGGCTTATGTCAGCCCTTCTGGTACTTCCCATCTTTCTGAAATCTGAGCCAACATATTGTGAGGAGTGTCTTGGTCTACACGGGGTCACAGGGGAATTCTGAAAAAATCATGTAAATGGAGTTCTTTCTTTGCCTGTTTCTCTCATAGCTCAAAGAGAAATCTTTGTGTCCTCTCCATGTAGCAGAGTCTTTCGCGTAAATGAGATGGGAAAGTAAGGAAAGAAAGAGACATGGGGAAAAGTGTGGAGAAGAGGCACAAAGGTTACGACTGGTCAGAATTAATGTACATGTTAGGACTTTACATTTTACACATCCCTTGGACTTCATTTCCTTTGGGTCTCAGAATTACTCCCTGAACTAGGATCCACAGGCAGTTTATTACAGTAATCAGTACTGCTTCCTCATGAAAACATCAGCAAAAATTTCACACAATACTCCTGACAGGCAATTTAGAAATTGAGACATACCATTCCATGTCCTAAACAGGTTTCTAATTAATTAAAGTGCTAGACTAGTTGGTGTTTCATCATACTATAGAGTAGAATCTAAATAGAATCTCAATTAAACCAATTTTACACCAAATCCATCAACTTGCACATTTCAAATAAAAGGAGAAATATATGACAAAGACAAAAAGGAGACACTCAAAAGAATGGTAACATAGAGAACATAAAATGTGAGGTTGCAATAGCATGAATAATTTTCTACAATCACTGCCCTATGACAGACTCTTATTGACATCAAAAGACGCCAAATCTGCATTTAGTAGTGCTTATATTACATTGAGGAATATTTCAGATACATGATTTCACGGTTGCATCACTTAACAAAGAGCTGTTTATCTTTATAGAGACAAACATGGGATTAGTACCACAGTTTTCTGTGCTCTCACTTACACATTTCCTGGTCAAAAATGAGCTGCCATCTCTCTGAATATGCTGAGCATATTCTTACAGAAGTCCCCCTACAACTTTTATAGCCTCGCTTTGTTGCAGATCATTCATATTTATGATTTATACCTATACTAGCATTCTCCTTTGGATTCAAAGCATGCTTTTGAACAGTAGATCACAATGATTTCCACTTACCAGGCTTTGGTTCACATTGCAGGTGGTGTGAGAGCATGCAATCTGGACTGCTCTCAGGTAAAACATTTTAAAAATTATGCCCCAACAGTAATGAGCTCTAACGCACAGCTCTGATGTAGAAGACCAGACTAGAGCTAGTTTGAAATAATCCTTTTCCCACCCTCCAGGTGGATATACATTAGAAAACGTGTGGTATGGATGCTGGATCCTCAGCACCAGCTGTTCTCCTCTACAGACCTGACTTAGGCTGCATTCACATGATGAAGTGGTGCAGCCAAGAGAAGCAGATTTGTAGAGGAAAACAATTCAAAACAGAGCAAAGAAACTTCCCATTTATATGGTATTTTGGTGGTTGATTTGACTTTTACTGAAATAATGCCAGTCTCCCCACTGATTTGAGAGCTGATTTTCTGTGTCTAATGAGCTGTAATTAAAAATAACAAACACTCTCCTCTCCCTCCCCAAAAACATGCCTGTTGCTCGTTTGAAAGCTCGCTCTTCTCAATTTGGTAATTATCCCTACCATATTTCATGATTACTTTTTTGCTCAAAGGAGCAGTGCCAAAAATTAGGAGGCTGTATCAGTCTCAGTGGCAAGGTATTCACAGGCTGCTTAATCTGCTTTGTAATTTCAAAAGGACAGTTATCTTCACCTGCCTGGCAGCCACACATAGGACTCATGAGATGAATTTAGTGTTTGAGCTCTGCCTGGAGGGACGAGAACTCAAGACCAAAGTCCTGCTATTCCACACAGTACTGTGTGAACATAAAAAAAATCAGCTCGGACTTGTGTCCTGAGCAAGAGCATCTGCTGATGGTGGGGGAGTCAGCCAAAGTGACAGTCAGAAAATCAGTCATTTTTTTCTCACAGGCTGAAAGTTAAATTACTTGTAAAGAGCACTCTACTCACATCCATTGAAACCACGTTCTACAATAGTTTGTTGACTAAAGTTGCTTTCCTAAAGGCTTGTTATTTTAAGGCATGATTTTTTTTTTTTAATGTCTCCTACGTTACAAAGAAAGAAAGAAAGAAACCAACCACACTAGGAGGACTAGCCAACTATTTACAATAGGGTGCAAGATCCCCTACCAGCATGGGTAAAGTTTAGACACTGGTTTGTGCTCCGATTCCAGAGCTCAAGTTCAGTCACTCCTGGGGCTGCCCATACAGATGCGACTGGTGTTTTAAAGTCAGCTTTTAATGCTACAAAGAACCTGGTAGAAATAGACTCCTTGCAATCCTCTGTGGTTTTGCCTTCTTTTTTGGGTTTTTGTTTGATTGTTTTGAAGAAGATCTACAATCAGTCTTTGTCACTGCAGGTTTTTTTGACTGAAAGTTATTCACCAAGGTTTCTTCAGTTTATTTCAGTTATTCCTTCAGCTAATATACCAGGCATCTTTTTTCTTTTTTTTTTTACAACAAAAAAGAGTCTACTTCTCCCCAAGTGCAGGTGGGTTTCTTAACGATGTTAGAGGGAACTCTGTGTGTAAAATAAGAGAAGATTAACTTATTTTATTTGGAAAAAAAACCACCTGAAAGCAGCTTTTTTTTCAATATAAAGCAAACATGGTGCAAAGACACCACTTCTTCATCGCTCAGGTAAAATTTTGTAATGGAAAGCCACCAAAGAGACCTGAAACTACAGTCTTAATTCAGAGAAAGTGCTCTTTGAATCCTATGAAAATTTTAGCTGAGGAATGATTGTAGGATCTAGTGAGTAAGACACAAAGGAAGACTTAAAGCTCGCCAGTTGAGAAGAAGCCTACGATGCCAAAATGACACTTTTATCAAAATATACTAGTTCAATTGCTACTGAAAAAAAAGCAGAGCATGAGTTTCAGGAGGCAGCCTTGTGGCTTCATGATGCATGATAGAATAAGACTTTAAGTTTAACAAGATTCAACATGTTGCTCTGGAAATTGAAAATGGAAAGAACAACAAGGGGGGAAAAAAAACCCAACCCAAAACTCAGTCAAGGTGAGAAGGCAGAAAGCATTTCAGCTGAGTGACGTAATGCTAACAAATGGATTAGCAAAAGAAGTTGTCTCTGTAATACCAAGGGTAAAGTCAGTCTAACAGGCAAGGTATACACCACGTGTGCTCATCAAGAGTATTTTTAGATGTGTTACAACTCCTTTCCTGGGCTGTCTTTACATGGAAACCAAGTTGCATAGTGGGGTGATTCCTGGCTTGATCTCACTCTGGCACAGAGGTGGGCTACATAGTACATAGTGAGACTTGTAAGTTTGGTAGAGTTCCTGAGCCTTCCAGATATACCATTCACACTCCTATTTACTTTAGAAGAAGCAAGACTGAGCTAAGTGCTTGGGCATAAATGATAAGAGAAATTAAAATGATGCCATAAAACTGTGTAAGGTACAGCACCAAACAATTTAAAAATAATTCCTTCAAAGTAAGTATAGGAAGATGACAGAAAAATTAAGGCAGGCAGACCCAGTGAAATTTACACTGGGAAAGGCTGAAAAAGGGAATACTTGAAACATATGAACACTTGCAAGTTGCCTGTTTAAGATGACTGACACCCTAACAGTGCCAAAGGAGTTAAACTGTGAATTTGTTGCACCACTGGCGTATTTATCTATTTTAATTCCTGATAAAGTAAGACATACAGGACTGCAAGAACCAAAGAAAAGAAAAGAAAAGAAGAAAAGAAAAGAAAAGAAAAGAAAAGAAAAGAAAAGAAAAGAAAAGAAAAGAGGAGAAAAGAAAAGAAAAGAGGATTTCAACTTTCAGAAATGTTCTGACCTTTGACAGTGACTACTTTGTATCCCATGGAGAGGAGGAACAGGGCCAGTAAACATCCAGATGACTGAAGAGTCCTACGAAATAAGCACTGTGAGTTTAAAACTAGTAAAACTGAACTGTTGAACATGTTTACTTTTTTTTGACAGAATAACTGATGCCCTTTAATAAGCTAAGAAAGTCCGTAAGAACCTGAATGGTTGAGCTGTACTACATTTGGATTCTGGTTAAATATTAGGCTATATTTGCTTCTAGTTTTTACAAATTCAGATTAGTTTGATTTGGAAGATAGTTACCACTTGATATGACAACCCGGATGACTGTATACAAAGGGTATTGATAAACAGCATCACAGTCAATGGGAAAGAGAATCCTAGATTACTACAGGAATCTGTTTTATCCTAGGCCTTGTTTAACTTCATTAATGATCCCAGAAAGGCAGTAAACAGAGCTACTAATTTTCATGAATGATGTTGAATTGGGAGGAGCAGCCATTACTTGTGAGGAACAGAGAAGTAATAGCAGAGGAAATCTAGAAAAATTAGATTTGTGAATAGAAAGTAATCAAATCAGATTCAATTACAAAAAATAAAAGGTAACACAATTAGTACATTAATCCTAAATGCCCTAAAGCTAAGAAGGAGACCTAAAACAGTTCTTTGAATAAGACAGTAAGTTATGGTGAGAGCGAGCTAGATATGAAGATGCTGTTTGATAGAGTACACAAAAAGGAGCACTGCAAATGTGGCCTCTTTGTGCGTGTCTACCGCATCAGGAAGCCAGGAGGCAATGTCCTTATAAAATAACTGATTCAAAGCTCACTGAAGCAAATGGAAGGACTCCAGCCCCTGTCAATAGGCTTGGATCAGGCCCTAGGCATGTCTGTGTGAAGTCACTTGGAACATTGCATTCCCTTTTTAGGCACAACCATTACCACAAAGACACTGAGAAACTGAAGGAAGGCCAGAAAACTCTACTACCACAAGCACAGGGACTGGAAAGACTGAATTCAGGGTGGATTGATTTAAATTAGCACACAGGAAGCTCGGATTTGTACAATTAAATATCGTCTTGTTGTGCATTTGTACTTCATTTTCCTTAAAGAAAAGTTTATTCTTTCCAATAAAAGAGCAGTAAAGCATGTTGATAAATAATTTTTTTTTAGATCCCTCAAATTTAAAGTTTTTTATTTAACTGACAACAATTAAGTATATTTATATAAACATGTTTTTAATTTAAAAGCGATTTTACTGAAGACAGAAAGTAGGAGAACTGATTCTTTCTGGCTACTATGTCCAAGATTTTATAAATAATCTCATTCTTTTCCCCTAGTTGTTATTCATAGACTAGAATAGGAAAAAAAGTTTTCCTGCTTTTTAAAAATTGCAATCAGTTTTTCGGTTTTGAAAGATGTAGCTAATGAACTGAACCAGTTAGAGAAACAGAAATGAAGAAAATATTCTCTCTGGATCTATGGGCACCAGGATCTATAGGGCTGCCTCCAGAAGGTGGTTTAGCTTTCCAACAAACTCTGGCATTAAGTACGAGGCTACTGACTTTCAGCAAGTTCAAAAGGCTTTTTGTCTGTCTTTTGAACTTCCACAGCAGATATATACTGTGTTTTTAAAATTATAAATTAGCTTTAAATTAGAATAACTTGAGGTTTTAAGAAGCTTAGATCAAATATCTTATACAAATGTTCCTATGGAAAAATATCTTGTATACTTTACTTCTTGCTGACTTTTCCAGTTTTCATCCACTTGATTGCTTTATCGTATCTTCCTTTATTACTACTAAACTGTTAACATAACTTAAGTGAGGGGGGAGCAAGGGAGAGTACTATGGTTACCAATCTACAAGTAGCTGGAGGACACAATTACTCAAGAGTTAGGCAGTGTGTTGCATAGCTGTCTGTAGAAACGGTTACTAAAATAGGTAAGGGGGGGGGAACAAAATTTTGTCGTAATCCGTGCTTTCCACAGGGCTGGCCAGCACCTAGGTACTAGAACTAAATTATACCAACACTTGGAGCTCGATGTTCTCTTCTCAAGTCCATTTCCTCCAGGGGGAGTATCTTGTGTCCTGTTCCTGAATCTTGATGTTGTGGCCACTAGCAGACAGGGGAGTTGCTAAGCAGCTGTGCAGAAGCACATATGGGAACACCACAGGCTTGAGAACAGATCTTAATCTACAATGATACGGGCTGACAATATATATGGCATATCATGAAAAGAGAAGAGACCTACCAGAACAACTGTCCTTCAAAAAAGTAGGCATCGTAACTCTTTCAACCAAACATTTATACCAAACAAACTCACAGAAAGATCTGAATGATTTGATGCCTTCAGGCCAAAGAGTCTCAAAAACTCATGGTTTTCAGGTACCTATCCTGCGGCACCATGCATTGATGTAGGGATTTTATCACAGGCTGCTCCCACTGACTTCAAATGAACTTACAAAGTTTCATAGCTTTCGGAGGCTGGTGCAAGTAATTTATAATTGCACATCAACAATTAATAAACACTCTTAGTACATGCTGGTCCACAGCTTTTTTTTTAATTTTTCTATAGTCACACTTGTGAAAAACGTGTTCTTTTAAAACATTTTGGGTTTAGTCTGTTTTGTAAATTTGTTTGGGAGAGCAAAGCTATGGCAAAGAGGGCTAATATAAATGAGAAAATGGATGAGGAGAAAAGAGGAATCATTAATTCTGGACAGACTTTTACTGACATAATCCCTGCTTATTTCCCCAAACCCAAAAAAAGATGTTGGAAATATTTGAAAGGACTCAGAAAAGCAACTGTTTCCTACTCTTTATATATATAATTTCACTTGTCAAAATGCTCAAATTTGAGTACCTATTTAGGATGTCTGTAGCTAATCATAAGGATCTATTTTCTCAAACAGATAAGGCATAAAATAAGCCAGTGACTGAAAATTACAACTAGAAAACTTCAAACTGGAAATAAGATGCATTTTTTGACAGTAGGACACTTACCTTGCATCAAGGAGTATTATATTTTTGTTAAAATTAAGATGGAATCCCTGGACTTTTTCTTATTTATCACAAGAATGGGGCAAGTAAAGACTTTCAACTCATTTTGTTCCGCGGTCTACTGCTTGCTTACGGTGGCCTTCATCACACAACTTTAGGTGCCTAAGACTTTGGGATGTCTATCTTATCTGTGATCGCTATCCTTTAAAAGAAGGTATATTGAGCCTAGATTCAAGATGGGATGTCTTTCTAAAATATATTTTCTAGCTCAGTTAAAATTTATGGTCTCTGTTATGCAGGAATTAGCCCAGTTAGCCAGAACAGCTCCTTCTGATCTTGTAATTTTATTATGAAAACCACTGAATGGAATAAAATTTTGTTATTTAATTCCTATCTATAGATTAAAGAAAAATGAAAATAGGGAACAGTCTACAGTGCAGACACTGAGGGGAAAAGCAATAAAATTGCTCCCTCAGTACTTAATGTAAATAATGAGTCAGGAAGAGAAAAATCTGCGGCATCCCTTACCTTCATGCTGCAAAAAAAGGACAATCTGGAGTAAAAAAAAATCAAGCCACTCAAGTATATTGGCTGAAGTACTCCATAGCCTTTATACTTCTCTCCGTGATGAGGGAGAGGACCAAAGAATCCATGTACTGATAGATCACCTCTTACAGCTATTGCTGCTCTGCCACCTGTTCTCAAGCAGTTATGCCAGAAGTCCCTTCAAAGTGAGCCTCTGTAGCATTTAAAATATACACCCATCCCAGGAAAGCTTTCGTCAGCATGGTCTGCATATTCAGGAGCTACTTACAACCTTGCTGGTATTTCATTTGACAATAAAGGCAAACTTCTGACCTAGTCACAGGGCTTTTTTCAGACATTGTACTGGCTCCTCAAGCACAAGATGCTAAGTGTACCTTTCATTTACATAATTAGCTTTTCACGAGGGTGTGAAATTTACTCAAGAGCTGAGGACCTGAGCCAGGTTCTGTGAACCAGTTTGCTGTCTGATGAACTCCAAAAGAGAGATTAAAAGCTTTGGGTTTTAATGGCTACTGCCCTACTGGATGAAATTATATTGCACTAAGTCTTGTGCAGCCTTTTATTGCCAGGAGAAACACCATGCAAGGTGACAGAGAATAAAGAGATGGTCTTGTGATTAAAAGTTTATGTTGGTCTTGTTGAAAACATTACACTTAAGTGTCAGTAGTTATATAAACAGCATTTTATCTCATATTGGACTTTTAAGATAGCTGGTTTCATCTTGGCCTCCAGGATATCTTGTCAGAAGGGCATGTAGCCACATAGGCTGTAGTCTTGTCCAAAATTACTCAACATTTGGATCTTTGTGTTTCAGAGTATTAACCAGATTACAGGTCATAATCTGTAAAAGCTCCCCTGCCACTGCTCTGCTTGACTCCATTCCAGATGAAATCTCTTCAAATAAATCCTGGATCACAATGATGCTGCTTTGTGTGTCTACGGCCAAAAAGAAGAGAGCAGAAAGGAGGGGAGGGAGGGAAAAAAATATATGTATATAAAGAGGTGTTTCCTTCAAGGGTAAAGACCTAAATTAATTAAGTTCTTAATTTATCATCTCTGGAATTTTAAAGTATCTGTTCTTCTAAGAGAGGCCAATTACAATATTTAGGGTAAAGTAATTCATCTAGTGATCTCTCTTCCATTTGAAACTTCTTAATTTCTTATGCCCTTTTCTGTGGATTCACAATGTGAACATATCTAGGCATGCATCTGTTAGTTATGGCAATTTAGAGCAATTACTTAATTGACTATGACATATGGTTTTGTTTTACATTGGAGGTATTAGACCCATTTTCTTTTAAGATGAGAAAAGAAAGGCTAGATGCAGACAATACATATGAAAGGAATTAATTTCATTTGTTGCATCACATTAGGCCATTTACTGTTTACCATTCAAGACAGCTAGGGATCCAACTACCTGTTTCTAAATCCTTCATAAAATGGATTCTTGCTCAACTGCTTGCACTTACGGCAAAGACAATACTGAGTGCACAAGGCAGGGAAGACTACACCTGCATTCAGGGATGCAATTAAAGTAAAATGTATTTATAGACTTTTCTATATTATGACTCCCCACACTATAGGACCACTTATCCTGGTTTCGGCTGGGATAGAGTTAATTTTCTTCCTAATAGCGGTATAGTGCTGTGTTTTGGCTTTAGTATGAGAATAATGTTGATAACACACTGATGTTTTAGTTGTTGCGAAGTAGTTGTAGTGCTTACACAAGTCAGGGATTTTTCAGCTTCCCATGCTCTGCCAGGTGCACAAGAAGCTGAGAGGGAGCATAGCCAGGACAGCTGACCCAAAAAGGCCAAAGGAATATTCCATACCATATGACATTATATAAACTGGGGGGAGTTGGCTGGGGAGCAGCTATCACTGCTCAGGGACTGGCTGGACGTCAGTCGGCGGGTGGTGAGAGGTTGTATCACTTGTTTTTCCTGGGTTTTGTTCCCCTCTCTCTCGTCGTTTTCCTTTTCATTACATTATTTTTTTAATTTTTTTTTTCCAATTATTAAGCTATTCTTATCTCAATCCACAAGTTTTCTTACTTTGACTCTTCAGATTCTTTCCCCTATCCCACTGCGGGGGGAGGGTGAGCAAGTGGCTGTGTATAGCTTGGTTGCCAACTGGGATTAAGCCACGACACCACTCCATACAGACTCATCCTTACACGAAGGTGAAATTTAACATCATTAGTTCCATTACAAAAAAAGCAAAGAACTACAATGGAGAGACAGGGAGTAAAGAGCTTCTTCAGGATTACTTGGGAATTCTGTGGAACAAAGATGATCTGAGACTTCTTCATCTTAAGCACCAGCCCACTGCATCTAAAATCTGGTCATTACCATTCAAAGAAATGGAAGAAAAAAGCAAGCAGTTGGCAGTTTTATCTGGACTCGTATAAGTAAGAGTTTGACACTAAATCCACTGCAATGTTCATAAATATTACAGGTGTTGGTCTCACGCTCAGAAATGATGTTTCAATCCCACTGATTTTCCTTCAGTGGCTTTTAAATGCTGAAGTTACTTTGGTAAACAAGACTCAAGAGCCTAAATCCCCAATAACCTTCAAAAAACTTGCTCTGTAGCAAGACAAAGAGCGGCTGATTTGAAACTAAATAAACTTTTTGTTACTCATTAAAGGAAAAATAATGGCTTTGCTTAGATGTCATGTTCACAGGAACAAAAGTCCAGAATTCGTGATCTAATCCAGCAATGTCTCCACTATGACTGAGTTCATTCTCAGCACCTTCCACCATTTTAGCTAGTCAAACATGACACCAGGAAGAACCCACCAGTAAGTCCAATAGTATACAAAGTATTTTATAGCATATCTTAGCAGGGTCACAAACACCAGATCCAGGTTTGATTTCTTTGCTACATCCAGGGTGTTAGAGATCTTAGAAAGGAAAGTTTTCTTGGTTTGGGGTTTGGGGGCTTTTTTCCCCATTGTTACTATTTTTTTACGGATAAAGTCTGCTCCGTAGGAGCCATCATGCAGGCAAGGAACACCTGTTTTCAAATTGGAGCTTAACTCTAGGTTTTCAGATTTCCCAGATATTTTACAAATTCTCTTCATGGTCTAATGACAGTGGCACCTAGAAGTTCATTATGAAATTATTCATTCTAGCTACTGACTAGAACATATTTATGCTGCAGTAAACTCTAACTGTCCTATAGGTAGAATGGGGATCTTCAGCACCTTCCAGGAAACAAGTCCTGAGAGTTAGGAAAACCAACTTCGGTAAGGCAGCAGAACTTTGAGAAAAACATTGACTGCTGGGAGTGTATACCAGGAAAAGTATTAGGCTACATGATGTCTCTGATACTGGTTCCTCAGCATTCATTTTTGACTACCCAACTGAATGGGTTTTCATACTGTCCCAGAACGGCAAGTCTTACTCTTTAATGATAAAGGGGGTAGCAGCAGCAGCAGCAGCAGCAGTAGTAGTAATACCCCAGATTGTTTACTGTACAGAAGAAAAATGCATATTGATGCTTCATAAACTAAAATCAGTTTCTACATTACCTTGTTGACTGTTTTTCAGACTTAGTGTACTAAGAAAAGTCTTATATGTGAGATGCCATTACTCAGACTGCTAATGGGCTGATTTTTTTTTCTATTGTCTTGTGATGAACACTGCAGAAGTTAACATATCAAACACCGATTAGTCTGAGGGTTTCCCAAGAAAGTAATTGTAGTATACATAAAGGAGGGTACCTCAGATGTCATTGGTATTCTAACATCAGTTTCCTTGAACGTGTCTAGCCAGAGGAAAAAAGAAAGAACAAGGTATTTGTCTGAGGTGGAAATCAGAATGACAGTGCCCATTGTTTCTAATAAGCAATTACCCAAGGAAGCTCAAAAGAAAAAACACAACAATTAGATAACCTGAAAGCCAGAGACTTGTGAAGAAGATTCCAGTTCTCTGGGCTGGCAGGGGCCATGAAGGGCCACCCACAAGGGTTCAGCTGCTTACCTTGTTAAACACTGCCTGGTTTCACCTGACATGATCTATAAGACTGTAAAGTAGTCATACTTCAAGTGCCTTTCATGTGCACTTCAAATTCTTTTTCTTTTGAGATATTCTTCACTAACAGGATTTCCCACTTTGAAAGGGAGGACTCTTTCAAAAGATGACAGAACCTCTCAAAAACACAGCAAAAATAAGAAAAAATAAAAGGTAAAAACAAAACAATGGTTTGGCACAGCCCTAAAAGGTAATGTTAAGTAGGAAGAGTTTTATTTTCACCTTTATCGAACAGTTTTATTACCTGACATGATTTTTCACTTTAATATTGCTTAAATGCAAATTACGTGACAGACTAAATCTGTTTCAAAGTGTCCTTGCATCCTTATAATTTGCATTTTGAACTGCCCATGTGGGTTGTACACGTATCATATGGCTTGTTGCCAAGGCATTCAGCTACAACACAAAATGCTTTCAAGTTCAAAGCTTGTACCATTGTTCACCTCATTCTTATGTTTTACCCCCACTTCTGTTATATCACTAGGAGATGTTTCCCTTGCATCAATAAAATCCTTAATAACTTGCTCACTTTTAAAATGTGCAAGCCATAAATGAAAAAAAAAAGACCGATACATAAAGATAAAAGACGCCAGCTATGTGCAGCTGCTATATTCAGCTATTTTTAAACAGTCAGTGTATAAGGATCCAGAAAGTTCAATTAACCCATCCATAGGGATATTATTGCTCTGTGAGTGACTTTGTTTCCCACCCCAGAGCACATCTGCAGACCCTGTTGCCAGAAGAGTTCCACATGGGCCTGGGGCTTCAACAAGAAGTCTCCAGTTGCAAGACTGGAGCCTTTGTGCTGGCAATCACTGACAGAATATATGTATATTTTAAAATACAGGTCAAGTTACCTGAGTATGCTCTACTTGCATATAGTATCAGTGGTCATCTTTCTTTTGTATGTTTCCTGGTATTAAATTATTCCCTTTCTTAGCAAAGCTTTTTAAAAATAAATAAATATATAAATAAAACATGATAGAGCTGCTTTTCCCCTCTCAACAGTCAGGTTTTCTCTCTTGAGTGGTAATTGGGAAGGGGGAGTACAAATCTTGCTTTGAATTTCTTGATTGCATTTTCGTGCTTGTTGCAGAGGTTTTTCTTTTCTTTATATATGCATAGTAACAACAGAGATTGGGAATAAATTCTACTTGGAAAATACTTTTTAGATGCCCTGAAAATGTCTATAAATAAGGCTTATGATTGAGTGGAATGTAAGAGCAGAAGACAAATATCTCTATGGGATCTAGAAATTCTCTGGGTTTTCTGATCCTCCTTATTTATTCAGCAATATGCGCAGGACTTCGTTGTGTGTCATAACCTATGGCATCTATGATGATTTACAAAGGTTAAGGATTACATCTGCATACTCTCCGTTCTCTTGTGTTCCACACCTTTTTCCTTTTTTATACTTATGCTCATTATTTTTCAAGAAGCCCCTACCTCACAGGCATTGATTGTTGGACCCATATGGTCAGAAAGATCGCATTAGGATACCTGTTTCTTACTGAGTATATTGTATCTCACTTGAAATGGTGACATGGTACAAATACAAACCAATAAAACATGGTACCCAACAGTGTGTGTTATGCGCTAAGAACAGATTGCTGTGGTGATTTTAGGCATGCAGTCAAAGGACAAGTGCTGTCACTGGATAAAGCATGTTATGATTAGACTTCACGACTCAACACCATCCAGATTCTGTCTTGAACTTAAAAAAAATCCAAGTTATCCTATTAATTTGGGATAAATTACTTGATTAACAGAATGTGAGTCTTTTTGTCTTTGTAAAAGAAATAAATAAAGGTTTAACATGAGGAAATGGCGGAAAGAAATAATTTTCCATTGGGTCAAAGTCTACATTTCAGGAAGATGGTCTTCAACCACTATGTTTGTATTGCGTTTGAAATTTTGCTTACATTTAACTCAATGTAAACGTCATATGTGTTTATCTAACAGGAAAAGAGATTCTTCTAGAGCTACTCCAAACACAAGGAAATAGTACAGAGTATGTGTTGTAATAACCTTGCCCTTTTTACTTTTTAGTGAAGTGGAATGCTTTGGAAAATGTTCTGTGAAGCACATGTTCAATTATTTCAGTTTATGTGTATTTTTAATGAATACGTCAAGTTATGCATGGGCTTAAGTTATCATGCTGAATCAGAGCCTATGAATATGTTGGAAACAGAAGGTTCCCTGAAATTCTGTACCTGACGATTTAAATTACACAGGAAAAGGAAAGGAAAAATGCTGACAAATAGGTCAAAATAACTATAACAGAGGCTCTTCAGTAAAGGCAGGAAAAGAGAAAGTTGGTGAGGAAGAGTGTATCTGAAAAGTGTAAAGTGCCTGCAAACGAAAGCACTTGGCAGAAGAAAAATGGGTAAGTGGCAGGAGAGAAATGCAGGAATTAATGGGCCAAAGCTATGCATATCATGGGAGAGACTTAAAGAAGCAGCTGTGAAACTGCAATTCCTTCCTCCCTCCTGTCCTCCTTTCCTTTCTTCCTCCCCTCTTCCCCATCCAGTGTTTATGAATATGTCTCTGAAAAGAAATCTTGGTCCAGTTAAATGAAATAGAGCTATGGCACCAATTTCAACTGAAGCTTCTCGACCCCGGCCCGCCACTTGCCTGGCCAGGAGGAAGATGAGTTGACCATGATCAGACACTTAGGGCACAACTCAGTGCCCAAACGCAGGTGGCTAGTGTTGCTTTTGCTACCCAAGGATGTCCCACCTGGGCTGTAGTTGCCACTCCGGGAGCACATTGGTCTCCTGCAGGACCTGCCAGCTCCGTGTCGCTGGTTTAGGTACCCCAGGATGACGCAGGGGCCTACAAGCCCATGATAAAGCATCCAAACTGCATCCTAAATTCACTTATCACATATTTATCCAGAATATTGGAGCTATTGACAACCATAGTTTCAATGAATGGTCAAAAGCTGTATGTAGCAAATAATCATGCATTTGTGCTAAAAGGTCACCAGTAGGAAAATGTACAGCTAAAATGTTAATTTTTTTACCATGTCTACATAGAAAAATTTAGCAGATCTAAATACACTGGTCTATTCAGTATAATTTAATGCTGCTTCAATGAATATTATACATGCTCCTGATATTCAATATCTCCAATTTCAACTTAAAGAAAAGATTTGCAAGTGGAGAATGTCTCTCTTTACTAACCATAAGAAGATACTTAGAGCTGAGGACAATCACAGAAATTTTCAAGTTACCAGATTGTTTGGGTCAGTGTCAAATGTTAAACCAGGTTGTACAGACAGAGAGCTGTAATCCACACACTAGTGCGTTATTAAATTTCTGGAAAGTAATGAACTGTCGTTGGAAATGAAAAGGAAAAAAAGCAGTAATGTGGAATGGCCCCTTACTCAGGAAACTTTGAAA
The DNA here is from genome assembly GCF_000690835.1 of Fulmarus glacialis. Classification (NCBI taxonomy): domain Eukaryota; kingdom Metazoa; phylum Chordata; class Aves; order Procellariiformes; family Procellariidae; genus Fulmarus; species Fulmarus glacialis. The sequence continues at coordinate 31,612 of NW_009202319.1, forward strand.
ATGTGCAGCCATAATAGCTGTGGTGAAGTTCCTTTAAACGAGACCTTGGTATGCTGTGGAATAAAGTCAAAATAGGAGATTGTGGCATTCCAAGTCATACTGAATAAATGCATACATTGGGCCAAATTGTGGTCTTATTCACAAGGGAACATTTTTTCCCCTTTTCAACAAAAAAAAAAAAAAAAAAAGGAGATGAGAACACTTTAAGATACAGGGCACAAATGTGTAATTATTCTTGGCTAACATGGTAGCTGTTGATCATTTAATGAAACCATAATTACCATATAATGGCAGGGTATTTATATGACAGATTACTACATTATTACAGGGTAAGTGCGTGATTATTTCTGTCCTCAAAATCAGAATAAAAAACACATGGAAGTGGAAAAATAAGTTGAAAAAAAAAGGGGGAAAAAAATCTGAATTTCCCAACGCTACTCCCATATGGTTACTCCATCCCCACCTCAATCACACAGTGATGGCAATGGCCACTGGCATTCATGATGAAGCCAAATCTCCGCAGGAAACCCATGCCACAGTACAACAGATCATAAGGCTCTTTGCCAAATGGCTACAGCTCTAGGCTTCATTGTACTTATAGTTCAACTGATTCAATAGCAATTTGGTCACTGGTCTCTCATCCTCAGAAGATACTATACTCCTGCTTGCTTAGAGAGAGATACTTTGTATGATGGATGTAAGAAGTCACACTGAGAGGTACTTAACTCCCAATTCTATGCCTTTAGGAGAGAACAGTGAACTAACGTGGATTTCAGCGTAATACCAGTTTTGTACTGGGTGGAGAAGTTGAATTCAGCAACACTATTTGGTATGGTTTGATTTCAGTGAACACTGCTGGTGTTCACCACCATGTGGAATTTTGACTATTTAGTAAGGATTGATTTAAATTGTGAGAAAATACTTAAATGATTCCTTGTATGGGGAAAAATGCATTGACAAGTTGTGAATTTACAAAGTTACAGAGAGAGTTTTATGTGCTGAATACAGTCCATCTTGAGCTTTATGAACAGGATGGCAACTTTCCATGTAGGAGGCAAAATCAAATTGTAAACCCAGCTGACTCACTGATTACCCAAGTCCTACATGGATGTTAAAAGAGCTACGCAATCATCTGCTCCACCTGAAATTTGCCTCTGTATCTTCATAGTGCCACTTCAGCTGTGTAGGAGAAGGCAGCTAGCACTCCCTGTTTCCAAAAAGCACTTGCTGAGCCAGAATTCTAAGTTATTGTAAGTACAAGAGTTTGGCCCTGAATAATAACTTCTGAATTTGGCGGGATTCTTAACTCTGGTTTTCCTAGATTTTTATCCAAGAAGCAGCATTGTCATAGCTATTTTCAGTCTTTAGTAATTTCTCTCCCTTTTCTTTCTTGCATTTCTTTGCAGGGAGGGAAAATAGACTCAGGTAAAAGCCACATGCTGTTATGTTTGCTTATCCTGTATGTCCTAAAAGAAATATGTTGCAAGAGAAAAGAATTTGGAGGCACTAAGAAATCAGTCTCTGTATACTTACTTGGAAGGCAGCTATAATTGCAGTACCTTTGTAAATAGCTCCCTTAATAAACTGGTTATTACTCTGAATGGTCAATGATTGCTCATAATTCACTGCTGCTAGGTTATTTCTCTCTGCAGAGAAAAAGATCTCTGGTCCTTAAAAGGGTAGTGCACCCACGATGCTGGTGGGAATTCGGTTATGTTGGAGTCTAACCCTGCTCTCCCTGAGGGCAAAGGGAGCCCCAGCACCCTCCCACAGGCAGCAGCATGCATTCATTCATGAAAAGCAACAGGTAGGGAGCCGACTACATGTGTTGCCTGATAGAGTAATGACTTCTTTAAACTATTTCATTGATATACTTTATTCAGTGTGGCGCCTTTTGTGAACTCCCCTCCCATGTTTATTCTAGATGAAAATTAATGAATGAAAGGTTTATGAACTGACTCTCTGCTTCTGATATCTCTTCATTACAGGCTTCTTCTGCCTCCACTATGTTTTTAGAATTATAAATTGTTACAATATATTTTCCAAATACCATTAAAGTAGCTCCTATAGATAAAATGGAAACTAAAGTCATAAAGTCAATATTATGAAGCTCTAAATTCAGGAGACTGAAGTGTTAACATTTTTGCCTATTTGGTGTTCTTCATAAAGTTTATTCTTATGAAGTTAAATGTAGCTAGAATCTGAATTATTTTAATATTTTGCAGGTTAAGTATATTTATAAAATCTTCTTCTAGAAGGTGCTGATTCCAGTGGAAATCAACAAAAATTAAGACATTCAGCACTAGAACAGGAATAATCCTATTCTTCTTCCTTTGGGGATAATGATGTTTTGACTATTAGCATTTCCATTAGGAAAGTAATCAAAAGCGTTTTATCAAATCTATTTTTAAAAAAAGTCTTGATCACTCAACAGGCTATCAGGAAACATTTGCCCTCTCACCTCCCCATTTTACCCCAAATACTCATTTTAAAAAAATCTTCAAGTAATTAAATGCTGTGTTACTCTGCAAAGCCTTTACAGGCATTATAATGTTGTTATCAAGGACCCAATCCTTCTGACACAGTAAAATTTCACTGACTTGAACCTAACATGCTAGGACTTCAAGCAAGTCTCATGAGGAAGGGCTTTAAAATAAAGTTCAAAACAATTTGTAATTACTTCTTAGAGACGTGTTCTATTTTTCAGCTATTGTTATCTGTACTCTTTCGTCCATTTTTAAGCAAAGGTCATATATTAGTAATTTTATTTTCAGATTCTCCTGGCAAAAAATCAGAGACTCAGGAAATTTTCTCCCAAGCTAAAATAAGTCAACTTCCAGGGTTTCAAATTCTGGCAAACCAACTCCTCCAAGGTCTCGTAAAAATTCTGGGCTGTTATCTCCATATGCCTGATAGACTTTTTTTGTGATCGTAATTAAAACCGTCTGTCCTTTCTCTGTGACTGCAGGAGAATGGCAATGAGTCACAAGAGCTCTGAAAAAGCTAGAAGGGTAGAGGCTGAGGTTAGCAGCTCAGAATCACTTAATCTGCTATATTTCATCCACAGAAGTGTAGATCCAAAGCACTGCCACCTGCCTCTTAATCCAGGAGAATTCACAACAAGTCACCATGGCAGAAGGTTGTATCACAGTTAGCATCAGGAGACAGAGGTAGTCCTGGGTTTGGATAGAAGCATAAAGAGATGTAAAATAAACTAACTAACTTGATATGGAACATCATTATCCTTGTAACACTAATTTTTACTCTTCTTGCATAATCTATTAGAACTTCCCAGTAATATGTTTTCAACAATTTCTGGATAAAACGTATTTTTTTAAATACAAGGGTCTGTGAAAAGTGAAATGATGAATACATAAGGCACAAAAATGACACTGAAACCATTATTGGAGTGTAATTAATCTTCAAAATATAATTTAGAAATTAGTTCACTATGATGTTATATTCTGTAGTACTTGTGACTGCTCTTTATTTCTCACACCTTGATATCCATTCTCCAAATTTAATTGATTTCCTGTCTTTTTTGAGCAATCTTCAGTTTTGCGGCTTTTTTGCCACTTAGAGGAAGCTTGGTCACCAGGTGGGTCACTTCCCCAGCTCCTAGAGCCCTGGTCTCCTCCCCTTTTGAAATGAGAATTAATTTCAGCAACAAATTGATCTGTTAGATGTTAGAACAGGAGATAAACTTAATGAAAGCCTTAATAAGCTAATCGCATTCCTGAGGATCTTCTACATTGGCAATCTGATGCTCAAGGAAGCAAAAACGAATGTTTGACACGGCAGTTCAGTTCCTCCCTGATGAGTCAATTAGTTACGTAAAACTAAGCAAACGCTCATATGCCCTGGTCCCATCATTCTCAGACTCAATATCATCACGAGCTTTGGCTCCCAAATTTGGGGGAAAAAGTTAAATGTCATGTGAGAATGACAGCATATGTCTGAAGCCTCAATATGCTGGCTGCCTTCTGAGACTTGATGACCTCGGCACTCGCTGGAGTTCAGAAAACCAAGTATCTCTGAAGATCTGGATCTTAAGTAGTATCACTTTTTATTTTCAGAAAGAGTTGGGTACTTAAAAGTATTTGAGGACCTGGTTCGAAGCTCTGCACAGGGTCAGGCTTTTTAAGTAGAATAAGGTTTGCTGATCAGAGACTGGATCTCTATCAAACAGTGTGCGGTGCTGCCCTAATAAAGCAAAACACGTATCTACCATGAAACAAATACTCTAAAAGGAACAAATGCATTCCTAGTATAATTCTCCTGAAATCAGCACAAGAGATGAAATTAGAAGCAACCTTCTTAGGGAAAATCTTTTATTTTTAATAAATAATATTTCTTCAGCATATAGTAATTTTAAAGGGTTCTCTTTTATCAAATCTATTTTGATTTCATGAAAACATGTACAACTATTAATATAAGCAGGCTTATCAGTTCAATTTCCTACTGAATGTTCTTTTTGTCAGTTTTCTGTATTTTCTTTTTAGTTTCCTGCTTTATCATTCAGAAGGTTTGCACTGTATTCCTGTACATATTTGGTTTGGTGCCCAGAAATGTATTATTTTAACAGGGCTAGTTCATTAAAAGTTATTACTTTACAGGGTTTCTACCACGCATACATAATTATATATATGCCCTACAATGAACAGCGTGGTAAAGTTACCATAAAAAATTTTGCTTTTTAGGGTTTATCATCTCTGCCATTTCAAGTCACATCGATTTGACTAATCCCGGCATCTAACTTTCTTACTTCAATTATTTTTTTAAAAGGTATTAAACTGTCAAAACGTAATTTTCATTCTTTCTTTAGTAATATTAGTCCTTCAGAAACTATTGGGACTGTGAATTGTCCTCCCTTTGTGCTGTCCAAGGAAGAAAGCAAGCATAGCTGCTAACTCACAGAACTTGTCTCAGCCAAACCCAGTAAGCCAGTTTTCAGTGACCTGCACAAGGATTGACCGTGATGCTCTCTCAAAATCCTTTTTGATTACTCTATTGTTCAGTATGTGGCTGTATGAAGAGAGGTTTTTGACAATATCTCCAGATAGACAATATAGTTCTTCCTTTTTTCTTTTTTAAGACTTTGAGAAAGATTTGAATGACCAATTTTATGATGACAAGAATCTAAGTGAATTTGTAAGATAAACAAGTAAGTAAAAAGAATGACATTTCCTTGCAACGGTCTGTTTCTGTGAAGCTGCATCACAAGGCCACATAAGGGTAGAAAAAAATTCTGCACAACCTTTGCTGAGAGTTGGCATTAAAAGGCTGAGTATCAGTGTGAGCAGTGTAACAGAGCATTGTACTAGTGTTGTTGGTCAGAAGCCAACATTTCCAAGCTGACCTGAAAAGCACGTTATATGCTGGTGTGACTTTAAAGTTACATAAATGTCTTCTGTACTGAGATACCTGATTTGCTTCCTGCAGCTAAGGCAGAATGAACAAAATCATCTCCCACACTTGAAGGAGACAGGACATTTAGCGTTTTGCTGCTTCGTTCTCATCACTGCCCACCTGGAGTTTCAGCGGATAGGTTTGAGACTACTTAAGCTAATCTACATAGGCTGACTTAGACTTTTTACATCCTATATTGACTGGGTTGCACATACTTTGTCTATCTTTTATTACATCATATACACCCTCTAAGTTGGCTTATATCCTTTGTCCCAGTGTTGATGGGACATCAAGTAATACTTTCACTCCAGGCGTTCCAGAATTATTCTGAGCTGCAAAGACAGTCGTGAATATAAAGAATTAAGCATTGTTGTACTTACACTTTAAAATTAAAAAAGTTTACAGTATCATTTTTAATCAATGGGAAGTAGATCTAGAGCACAGAGAACATTTTAGAGTTTTGGAGAAAAAACAAACAAAGAACAACAACAAAAAAAACCCCTGCACATCAATTATACAATATGTAATCACTTTGAACTATTTATATACCTCCACATATCTGATTCACATTTGTGTACAATATTTGTCCATTGACATTGTTTTCTACTGTAATGTGATTATACAGTGGTAAGTGTTTGGGGAATGACAGCATCCATGAAATGGTAAAGCAAAGGAAGTCTCTCACTCTGAACTCGTACAAAACATAATAGGATCTAGTCGTGCATCTGCTGGTTTTACGTGAGTTTCTCTAAACATTTTAGAAGTTAAGGGTAATTAAATTTAAGTTTAAAAAAATGTTGAAGATTCCTTTTCCTGATGATAAGCTAAATTATTCTCCATTAGTCAAATGATGCAAACCCTGTAAATGTTCACTAAAGTGAAGGTATTCTTGCTCTCATGGCAGAAGACTTGTTTCTTTTGTTTTGGGAGAGAAAAGCAGTGAATGTGTTTTTTACAATTGCTACCCTTTGCATGAGACATCAGACTCCTTCAGCCTGATTCTCATGGCTGTCTAACAAAAGCAAGAGCTTGAGGCACTGTTCAAAGATTATAGAATATGTGATATCTTGCCTAACATTTCTCTCTTGAAAACATGCTGTAGTATTATGTGAGCTGCGCTGATAAATGGCATTGTACAATTATCCTAAAAGCCTAGCTGCAACATCTGTTTACAGTCACTCCACCAGCCTCTGTGATACAACTCTGGGTTTTTTTAATACATTTGTGAAAGTGATGATACCCAAATCTCGTAATAAAGTCTTTTTTTTCTCCACAAGATGAGGCTGTATTGAATGTAATTGCACTGTGTGGGGTTAAATTTCTGTAGCCTGCTCCCTTTGACTTCAATGGCTTGAAATAAAAAATTAATCTCCACAACTTCAATGAGACTCACTTCTGATAATATTGGCCCATTGACTTCAATGAAACACTATTAAAAATTATCCTCAATTCACTTTAATACTCATTCTTAATAGCATCAGACCACTGATTCCACTACCATACTTTCAAGACCAAATATTCAAATACTTTATAAAGACAAAAGCAAACCTCAATATACTTCAATGAAAACTTGTTTCTTGTGGTTGTAGTTTGTTGACTCCAGATAAGCAGTACTGAATATTACCTCACATGAAAGAAAGAAGCATCTTGCAGACTTTTTTGTTAGTACCCTTTTACAAACTTTTTTTGGGGGAGTGGGGAGAAGATGAAAAACCCAGAATGACATTTTCAAGCACTCCTCCTCGTCTTTCATGACAGTCATATGAAAAGTCCAATATGATATACTCAAAATACTTATTTATGCTTTTTTTGTAATGCTTTGTTTTGTGTAGTGTGTGGTTGGGGTTTCTTTTTGTTTGGATTTTTTTTGTGGGTTTTTTGTTTGGTTTATTTTTTTAGGAAACTACAGAATTCTTCCAAGAAATTAAACTGACAATGGAGATAATTGGGGAAGACGAGCATGCTTGCGCTTGCTTGCTTGCTTGCTTGAAATAGACTACAACTCAATTTCTACTCAAATTCATGACTGAATAAGGTGTGTCTTCTTGGTTTCTCAGAGGGAAAGTATAATCTGAAACTTTTTTTTTCTCCCCATCCATCCAAAACTCAGGTTTGGTATCTGTTCAAGACATACACATGCCCTCTGATATTTATGTATTGCAATTTGCCTTGTTTGAGCTCTTTAGAGTTTGTCATTCGTTTAGATTTTTTTGTTGTAACCACTGATTTAACTTGAAATCTATCCCTCTACATGCAAGACAATTTTGCCATTTTCCTTCAGAAGCCAGACAATTTATAGATGAGCTCAGACCAAATAAATCAGGCAAGATATATTTATAGGTCTAATATACCATATATATTAATATATATTTTTAATCACCATCATACTGTCACTCTGCAGAAATAATTAGCTGTGAGCAGGGCATACACATCTGCTATCCAAGCAGATACTATTGCTGGTATCCAGGCTCGGACACTTCAGAGCAGCCAGTGTTTAGAGTCAGTCACTGCATACTGCTTGTGTCCATTAGAGATGAGGTGAGCCTTCTTCGTTTCCCTGCACTAATTCACCTGAATGACTGTGTAACTATAATTATCTTTAGACTGAGCAATTTCTCCACGAGAGAACACTTACAGTAATTCTGAACAAAGAAATATAGATTCACATTAACTTCAGTACTTAGTGGTGGAAAAAGGCATTGACTCATCTTCTGCTCCACAGCTCCTTTTCTCACAGCATGAAGCCTCAGGAAATCCTCAGTTTTGCCCTCCAAACAAGGACTGTGTCTCAGACAGTGGTCTCCATTTTGGGTTGACTTGATTTCTGAATATTCATGTATGAAAACCAGTGGCTTAACATTCAAAGATACTGTTCCCCCTCTCCCCTACGACTCTAAGCGAAGTTAATGGGAGAGTCAAATTCTAGTTTCTCTATACGATAGTGAGGATTCAACCCTGGACCTCTTATATGAAAGGTTAGTAGTAATTTTATCTTCCTGCAGCATCATAACTGAACCTAATAATAAATCACTAAGAATCTGCTAGCAAAACTATGTTATTTTTTAGATTACGGAATAATGTGTGTGTGATAAAATGAACAATATCAAAATGCAGTCCATACCTGAAGAAATATTGTTTGGTAGTTATAAGGGTACATTCAAGTTAGCATGTTTTGCATGTATATGGTATGTTTGGTTTTGGTTTTTTTTTTACCCCCCTAAATGCTTGTTTTCCATATTAAGGAATATTCTTTCAGTTTTTAAAGATCTTCCTAACTAACAGTGAAGATAGCAGATATTTTAAACTCTATAAATTAAATAATTTAACTCCAGCCGTGTGTGTTTTACTAACCAAACAGCACCATATGAATGTATGCACACAGGCTATTACAGACCAGGACTTAGAAGTAAAAGGAAGACAGGATGATTTGCAATGTCAAGTATCATCTGTTATAACAATAGGTTCGAAGAACTTACAGTCTCTCAAAAGTCAAATTATTTTGCATTATTCCCACTCATGGACTCTTCTTCACCTAAAAAGCAAATGCAAAAGAGTAATGTTACGGGAAATAGCAAGCGCCCATAATAAGAATATTCTGAAAACTAAGAATACTATTGCTATTTAAACTCAGTATTTCTTCTTCCTATCTTCAGATATGCAAACTTTGAAGTATTATTAATGTATACCATAAAAAGTATAAGACGTATGAGTTCAAGAAAAATCTTAACCTTGTTTTTTTTCTACTTCAGGTGTTTGATATATCGACTTTAGTAATTTTATTAATTCAAGATTTTTTTGCATATAATATCTTCTTTATTATGCAGATCTTCACCCCTTGTACTTCTCCATAAGCTGACAACAGTTGAGTAAAACTGATTAGAATCAAAAGTTCAGCTTCAGAAAGAGTAATAGATTATAGCATATTCTAGATAAATCTGGTCGCTGTACTTGGTTGGCATATAGTGAAGGACTGGATACACAGAAAAGTTGTTACTGAATTGTTGGCATAGAAAATATCATGGACTGCCAATAACATTCTTAAAGCAAAATTGTAACTTTTTAATGAATTAAGTGATTGCACTTGAATATTGGAAGAATTACTGCTATGTGATCTGGATATCCCCCCAAAGATTCAAAATTACTTGTACCTGTATGATAGTTTTTATCTGCATATGGTTTAATTATTTTAGGAAGAAATATTCCTTTAGTCCAGTGAAAGGAAGTAATTTTTCCTCTTTTTTTTTTAATGATGAAACTTCCCATGATGCTAGTCTGAAACAAAAACATTTTTCCAGAAAATTGTTGCAGAAATTGAGAAGCTGAGGAGACGAATAGTGATTATTACAAGTAGCAACTAAAAATAAACTCTGTCATTGTGCAGATGTTGTTGCTGTTGTTACAACATCTACTTGTATGAACTCTCTGATATTTCTTCTTGTTCCAGACTGAAAAGGCCAAATCTATATTAAATGAAATATGCTTGAAAATCTGTAGGAGGTTTTCTCCAGAATAAAGGACCCATGTCAAAAGAAATGATAGTTTGGCTGGAGGAGTTCCCTTGCTTTTTCTTCTGTATTATGTATGGAGAAGAAAAAGGTAACACCCTTAGCAAGTAGTAACTTTCACCAATCAGTTCTATCAAGGGACTACTAAAAGAATCAACATTTTTTTTTTTTTTTTTAAAGTGTGTACAAATAAAGCAAATGCAGTCATTACTGGTTGTAAAGTTATTAAAGAGGAATGAGTATCCACCTTGGGACAAAAATAAGAAAGGTACAATAAAGCCTCTTTAATGAATTTTGAACTAAGGAAATTATAATTTCCTTCCTATAGACATCCGTATCTACCCAAACTATACATACTCTCTAGCCAAATATATGTTGCCTCAAATGTGTAATCAAGAGAATAATGGCTAAATTCTGTAATATTTAAAACTGATATATTGATGACCAAGCAATCACATTATGTGTTTCCTTCAAAGAGTCCAGAAGTTCTCCATCCAATATGTTGCCAATACCTAATAGAGTGAGTCTCAAAAGTCACAAAGACATTTTCTATGATGTCCACTCATGTGTAAAAATGAGATAATGTGATCCATCGGCAGTGAAAAGAGAAGAATGTTAGGTAGCCTTTTTGAGTAACTTCCAATGAATGAAGTAAAGTATTCAACTTCATTTAGACAGAAACTACAGTCCAGACCACTTTCTGATAATGAAAATACACTTCGAAGTGGTGAGAAGGCTTACAACCAAAGAACAAAAAAAACCCCTCACTCTTAGAGTTCAGCACGTTCCGAATTTGGTGCAATTCATGGCCAGTCTGTGGGCTATCTTGAAAATGAAAATTAAAAGAAAGGCCTAATAGTGGACTAAAAAGATCTCAGATTATTTTCTGGTTTTGTCAGAATTAAACTCCCCAAGAAAGGAATTCTGAAGAGTGAAATGTAAGGACACTTGGTTGAGTGCTGCACGTCACATTCGTTAGTTCTCCTCAATGGTTACTATAGTATGGATAGCAACGACAGAAGCACAAGTAATGTGGATGGAGGTCTAATTTTGAAGTGAACAAAGCTATCTCTTTAAGGTTTCTGATAGACCACGTATCAATACTAGAAAGGTTTGTTTGGTTTTTAACCCACGAGAAGTTTGATATTGAAAGAGTAAGACTTGAGATGTGTTTAAACTTTGAAAGCCTCCTGTAAGTATGTTCAATACTTGAATTTCTTAAGAAAAAAAAAAGGAAGGAAGGAAGGAAGGAATTTGGATAATCAGCTTCTTAACAGTAAGAACTGAAACTGCAGAATAATAAACAGTTGTAAATACGAACAGTACTCTGTTAGAGATTCCTGTGCCTAGACAAGGATGCATTTTCAGACAGGCTAGCCTGCATTCAAGTCTTTGACACATGTATTTCCTTACAAGTTTTGATTATTTTTGGAAAAACACTAGCACCAAAGATCAAAGATGTATTTACTTCTGACTCTTATGTATGCTTGAAGTTTAGCAGACTCCCAGATTTACATGGCTGCCCACCTGGGACCATGCTACGCAGGAACACGATGCACTGTCTTCATCAGTGAGTGGAAAAATAATGCTGCTGTTATAAACCAGAAAAAAAAAAAAAACCAACTGTGGAGAAGCATGGCTTTAAGGACCTAGCACAGCTTTAAACTGCACTGGATGCTTTCAACCTCTGCTGCTGAGAGATCCCAGCCCCCATTTGTACGCTGTTGGTTTTGGTGCTGATTGGGACTTCCAGCTTGGACGGTAAGGGAGGAAACACAGGCATGGGTAGCCTTGTGAATATTCTTGTTTCACGTTCGCTGCTGCATGACTCAGCAGAGCACCGATGGTAGCTACCAAAGAAGAAAGGCTACATTGGACTGTACTAGGCTTATCTGAAAGAGCTCTGAGTGAAAGCTTGATGCTTTTTTTTGCTGTATAATTAACTTGGATTTGTTCATCAAAAAAGAGTTAGGAGAAAGAGAGCACGTTTGGTTTCTGTTTCTTCTGAATTAGAAGGGAATGGCTATTTAGTGAGGGAAAGGATAAGAAGCCTTCTCTAAGCACAGTCAAAAACCTTGAGCTGCCTATCGATGCTGTCTTTCCAGGACACATCAACAGCTGCTTCCGCAATTACAGGCTAAAGATAAAGGTAAATAAATAAATAAAAGGAGAAAGGACTAGCCCTGTGTCCTTTATAAGTTTCACTTATCTTATGGATGAGTAGGACCAAAGGGAATTACTGGACCAAAAATCTGAATGTGGTGAGAACACAGGATAATATGCAGGTATCTCTGAGAAGCCCTGGAGAAAAAAAGCATCTCCATGATTTGTTTTTCCATTTGCTTGAATTAAGCTTCTTATCAGGCTGTGTGGTATGAATCAGGTTTTTGTGGAGGTGGAAGCAGCACAATTTAGTTGTGGTCTCCATGACCCCAATTTGATGCCAACGAAGTAGCAGATTACTCTACTTTGGAGGCATAACACTCATCTTGAAAACAAGGGAAATGGATACATAGGTGCTAAAACCGCCTGGAGGAACATCACAGATTACACGCTCTCTGCAGAAGCAGGTGGCGTCTGGAAAAACTAGCTGGATGCCCCCTGATCTTCTGCTGGAGCTGCTAGAAAATTTCTGGGGGATCAACACTGCAGGGAACCTCTGGTGCTAAGAGATAACTCATTCACTAGAATTTGGGGCCAGAGCAAAGTATACAACACAACAGAAACTGACTTTAATACTGATGTTCCAGCCTTGGAAAATTAGCTGTCCTTTGTCATTACACTCCTTTGCTTCCACACAGAGAGCGAATTAGGCTAGCTGACGATGGAAAAAAACCCAACAGTCCTTCCCAAGACAGCTTCGGTGGTCAAAACAGAGCCTAGGTACATACCTTTTGGCGTGTGAGCAATGTGTCAGTCTTCCTCCACCGTGGACTCACCACCCTCGTAAGGCTCTCAGCCGCCAGCACCAATGCGTGAGATCCCAAGACCAGCCTCAACCCTCAGCTGCGCTTTCCCGGTGGCAGCGCAGTGTGCTAATCGCTGAGCCACTGGGATAGGCCTGTAGGGCATTCTTCTAATAGTTTTTCTAGTTCTTCCACTGATGCCCTTATACATCTTTTATGATTTCGATAGTGATGCTACTTTCCCCAGGCACTTTCCTTCTGTCTTACTCTCTGCTTGCTTTTCTTTTGAATACAGGGGGGAGGGGGCTACCTTAATCTTTCCCTTCATTCCCAGCACAACCTTTCAGAAAAGACATTTCCCTCATCTGCTCTTCCAACCCTGAGTACATGTCAAGGAATCGTGAAGATGGAAAATATTTGAGTATTTCCTATTTAAGTTTTGAGGGTCTTTTTCGTGCTTCATGTTCTATTTAGAGGTTTTTCTTCTAAACAGATGAATAGCTAGTTCTTTTTGATTTAAAATTAAACTCCAAATATTTTCTTTAAACTGCAGTCATTGCTTTTACAAAGGAATGAAAACAAAATGCAGCACGTGACATCATTTGAAGGAGAAAATTATGTTATCTTATATAGTTCTAGAAAGAAACTGTATTTTTTTAACTGCAGCTCTTCTCTAATGTGCACTGCTGATAAATAGTAAAAAGGAATTCTTTCTGAACTATATATTTCTCTCGCATTATACATATATAAATTCCTTTGGGAATAACTTTAGCAATATAACTTGAGATATGAGGTAGCTGATATATGTGAAGTATTAATATGAAAAATATTTTCACTGCATGTATGTTATAAAGCTCTTGGAATATTACAGGCCACAAAAGTATAGGTCAGTTAAAGAGTTTCCTTATCCCTGTTCTGCCAATAATTTTTTTCCTGTGGGTCCATCTTCTCTTGTTTTCGTCTCCTCTGTTATTTTCATTTCCCTTCTCATCTTCCATTCACTATTATGCAGGACGCCTTTTGAGGAGCTACTTTTGCTCCACACTGACGATACGTATTGGTAGCAGCAATTGAAGCAACAGTCAGTGGACACTTGTAGAGATGGCGAGTTGTAAAATAATAAATCGAATATTTAATACTTAGAAGATGTGGACTTTATCTACACTTAATGGGTGGGGAGGCTGATTACTCATTCATAGCTACACCACTTGTGAATGATGAGGTCACCCCTATCTCAGGAAGATAAATGCCATATCCTGTTATGACATATTCCTTTTATATAAAATTAGTTCAATTTTCTCACTAGTGAGGAATCAGTATAACTAAAAAAAAAAAAAAATCTCTTCAAGATAAAGGCATTTTTCTACTGTAATTCATTATATACCCTATTTTCATTTTATTTTATTTCTGTTCTGTTTTGTTCTATCTTATCCTGTTCTATGTATAGTATTTTACTCTCTACCTAAATGATATCTGACTAAAGTGAAGCAAAAATTAGATGATACAATGAAGCTTTGTAGCATTCTCTCTCATACCTGTCACAGGCTCCTTCCAACAGCAGATAATGAAAATTCAAAGTCAAACCATTTAACTTTAAGTAAATGGAAATGAATTTCCAGAGAAGAGATGTTTTTTCACCTGCGAAAGAAAGGAACAGGAGTACACTGACAATGCGAATAAAGGTATAATATATAATTGTGATAGACAGGTATATGTAAAGCATAAATATTAAATGATATTATATTACACACTGTCATGTGTTTTTAATTTTTATCTTTACTATGTCTTTGCCTAAGAGAGGAAGGTCTACAGTACATTGTTAGAAACAGCAGTACTCTATTAGAACATTTCTTAGCTTAATCAATACTAAAGCAACTTGCAGAATATCTTACAATAGTATATGGTATTGAGACAAAAACTATGTCACTTAAGACACCAGAACCTATCAATAATTTGAGCAAAATGAGAGATAAACTAAATTAAAAATATTGGGCTTGATTCTCATCTCATATGAGATGCATACTGCAGCATACTTCACCGAATTAATTTAAATCCATCATGGTTTGTTGATTGGTGAAACATCCACTGGTGAAACATGTGGCGAATGGGGTCCACGTTATTCGATATGGCACAGAGTATAAGCTTGATGATGGATATTTTCATCGGTGTATAAAATAAATCTCAGAAATTCTTACTGGATTTTACCATTGTGGTTAATTTGGGAAAAAAAGATATAAACAATCAAAAAGGACTTTTCTTCAGATATGAGACAATGTTTTTTTATTTGATATCTTTTAAGGGCTACAAGAAAGAAAATGCTTCTGTATTCTGTAGACATTCACAAACCTACCTTTGAATCCTGCTCGTCTAACGGCATACAAAACTGTTTGTCAGTAGCTCCACTGACTCAGTGGGACTACTTGCGCAAGCAAAGTTATCAAGACTGACTTTTCAGTTACATTAACAAATTAAGATATTAATCAGTAGTCATAAAAGATCTTACTAAAATATCAAGAGATCCTGGTTCTGCCTATGCGGATGAAAAGCAGTGACTTTCAAGACTAAGCTGAAGCAAGCTTGGCTAAAGGCAGGCTCTCTGTCCTAGCTCTCCCTTTGAAACATGAAAATCTGCTTAGAGTTGCCACTGTAGAGCAGAGAGTGACAATGAGTGGATGGAGACTTCGACATGATTACATCCACTCTACTGCCTGGCCATACATTGACAGACAAAACTACTGTAATGGAGTGATCATTTGGAAAATGGCTACTGCCCACATTTAAATTCCTTTCAGTGTTATTCCATAGCCAATTAGAGTAGTAGCCCAGCCTATATTCATGCCAGTCTTGTACTATATTGTAAGAAAAAGGAAAGGAGCAGCTCAGAAGTCTTTAATTATTCCTCCAGCCATTTATTGACCTGCTCTCTAAAGGCCATATACGGGCCTTCATCTGCATGCAAAATTCCTATTGACATCACTGGGAGGGCCACAGGCAGATGGAGGGTACTTTGTAAACCTTACATTTTAAATATGTTGTAAGAGAAAGGCGTAGAATTTGCAGCCCTTTAAAAAAGTGAGCAGCTTTATCTAATATTGCTCTTTAAACATGGAGTTTGAATAACATTTTTCATAGCAATAACATCCCCCCTCTTCTCCACAAGCTATCTAACCTACACGTTTCTGTAAAGTCTTCATATTTAACACTCAAACAATTGATGTCCCTATAGTATAAACAGGATAGATAATGAATATAAGTGGGATAGAAAATTAATCCTACTTGCGAGGAAAGAGAGCCATAATTCACTTAGGCTTCTCAGCTCTTACGTTATGAGGTCTTCAGCTAACTCATGGGATCCATTCCACATCCCACAGATGCTCATTATGAATTCTTTTTATGTGCAACATGTGGGGACTAACCAGTTTCATATCTCCTGGTATTAGCTGCAATCCAAAGCATTTTGTATTAAAACAGAATGCAAACACAGATGCTATTTAATACAAAGGATTTGAATGCAGTCTCTGTTTTAACATAAAGTTGGTGTGTCTTAATTTGGTTTGGAACAGAAATGGAAAGAAAAGTCAAGATAAGAGGATATTGTCAGATTAGGAGCCAAGCTACGATTCCAAGAGGCACACAGTCGCATAGGAAAAGGGGAGACTGGACCAGGTGACAGCTTTGATTATGGAAGCAAAGGTTACAATGCCTTTGGAGCGATGGGGCAGCCTGGGACATCTGCCCCCTTTGGAGATGCTGCCACAGCCTTTCCAACACCATGCATATTCTGGAGTGCAACCTGTATTCTGTCCCATGCAACTCCTCCTTGGTATGAGCTTCGGTTTCCTCAGAAACCAGTCAACAGGACAGCTGCTGTTTCTGTAAGGTGCGCTAACACAGGGTGTTACTTTCTTCTCCAGCTGTCCACTCACTAGGCTGGCAAAGAGTCCCGTTCTCCCCCGCATGCACGACACTTTTAGCTCCAGCAACCAGCAGCTTGGAGCTACAGGTCCGTGGTTTCGGAGTGCCCCCACAAGCGGGGAGATTCGGTGGGACCCTACTACGGGAGGGGGTCCCTTTTCTCCCCTTCCCCGCTGCCCCTGACTCGGCACGCCGCCCTTCTCCCCCCCGCCCTCCGGGACGGGCTCCTCACCCCTCGCCTCCCGCTGCGCTGCAGGGAGGA
>NW_009202320.1:0-9361 GCF_000690835.1 Fulmarus glacialis
GGGGCTGGAGCAGCCTCTGGGTGCTGCATGCCCGTGCTGGCCCCCCATGGATGAGCTCCTGGAGCCGCTGTGTCTAAACCCTGCTCCTGAACCCAAATCTAGGGACGTGCCCACCTGTTAGAAATAAATTCCCCTCCTCGTTTGCCAAGTGCTGCCTCCTTATCCCAAGGGGTTTGTGCAGTAGGCAGCTGGGGCAGCGCGGCCAAGCTGGGGATGGGGGGGGGACACGTCCTTCGTGGGGCTGGGGAGGGCACACGTCCTTCGTGGGGCTGGGGAGGGCTGCTTGACCCGGGGAGCGCTGACCTCCTGTTCCCAGCATTGTTTATCTTTTCCAAGGTAGCTGAATGTCTGACTCTTAACTTGTTTGCAGAGCTTGACTTCTGGGCGCAGGCAGGCTGGAATTGATTAGTGGTTTATTTTTTTTTTTTTTTCCCCTGCCCTGTTGCTCATATCGATGAGCAAGGGCTCAGATCCCTCAGTAAACATCCAAGTCTCTTAAAGAAACTGCTGCTGTGTGTGAGGAGCTTAAAGGTGTTTTAGGGGGGAGGGATGGAAGGAGGGGGTTTGTGCTGATCTCCACTGTGCCCTTGCGTGTGCTCATCCCTCTCCAGGGTGGCGAGGGGGGTGATACAGAAGAACTTCCACTTGAAAGTCCCCAAGCAATTGCAGAGCCGTTGCACAGATGAGTGCTAATGACTCAGGGCAGGAGGAGGCAGGGATGATCCGTGACAGGGTGGGCAGGGTGCTGTGCTCCCTGTGCTGCTGGGTGGCTGTGGGCAGCCGGGCTGGGTGCCCAGCACCGCATCCCTGCAGCCTGCTCATGGGCAAGCTGCACCAGGGGCTGAAGTGCTCTATCGCTGAACTTGCACTGGTTTGTTTTTTTTTTTTCCCCTGTTTGTATAAACCCAGTGAAACCTGGCGGGGTGGGAGTCTGGGGACCACAAGCTTCCCGTCCATTGCGGTCGGCGATGTTCCCATCGCCCCGTGGTGGATCCTGAACCCTGGTTACAGCTTGGGGCTGCGGACGCTCTTATCCCTTGCTGAGCTCACTCACTTAATAGCCTTGTTTCTGCTTATCTAGGATTAATATGTAACTTAATGGTAGTGTGTTAGGCACAGTTCTGCGAGTGTGGTGCTTGTGGTAAAGGGCGGTGCAAATCTGGTTTCTGATGCCAGGGCACTTTATTCCGCCCCCTTCCCGTGATAAGGTTTAGGGTTTTCTTATGACTGGCGCCGGGGCGGCAGCGCTGTTAGTAAATGTTTGCCATGGCTGGGCAGGAGGGACGAGTCAGCAGAGGGTGATCCTGGGAGGAAGGCACAGGGCACGGCATTTCCCTGCCATGCTGTCCCCGGAGAGGGATCTGGCATGTGCCGAGGTCTGGTCCCAAAGTGCATGGCAGAGGTGTGCAGTTCGGGGAGATGGAGAGAAGGGTTTTTCCATTTTCCCCTATTCAAGGCATCCCAAACTGCCTCTCGTGGCATTGCTTTTCTGCTGACACCCTGGAAAGCATCATGCAGGCTGTGATGTGTAGTCTCTTACTTAAGTGCTAAGTAAGTTCATAGATAGAGGGATGAATTATTTCCAATGAAGTCATTCCCTACTCTAATAATGGAATTGGTTAATTCGTTTTCAGCAGCTCTATTACCAGTTTGCTTGTCAGGCAGAAGAAAACCATATCAAAAATGTTAGGTATTCCAAGGCTATCTAACTCACAACAAAGCTAATAAATGTTTTAGGACATCAGTGTTCTTACAAAATCCCATAGGTAATGGTCTGTATACTGGAACTTCAAAGTTGCATCCTCTTTCTGATAGCTTTTTTCGTCCTATAAAGACACAGCAGCTGTACTGACTGTTTGCAGCGAGGTCTTCAATTATTGCAGACAAGAACAACTCTGTAATTGTACTGCGGAGGCCAAGCTGCTGTGGGTCTTAATGGCACTGTATGGTGAAAGTACCCTTGGCAGGGAGCTCCAAGCTGCTGCCTTTTAAAATCTGGGACAACAATAATCCCACGTGATTGAAGAATTTCTGCTTGGAGAATTTTTTAGGAGTTGAAAGGGCTGACGGGCTCTCCAGCAGACAAGCCAGGCTGATGCGTAGCGTGGAGGTGGGGCTGTGGCAGTGCTCCTTCCCTGGCTGCTGAAATGGCTGGTTTCCCAGTACCTGGCAATGTATGGTAAAGAAACCACAACAGGGACAGTCTTGAGGTATTGCTACAGAGGGATCTCTCCTTAGATGCAGTCTCTATGGTGCAAATCGTGCTTGGTGCAAAGCAGTCTTTATACTTCCAGGGCTGAAGTGTTTGCAGGATATTTTATTTTCACTAGCAGGTACTGGCTGCAGTATTGCAGTGTGTGCTCCTGCTGGGTCTGGGCTCTTTAGCCCCAGCAAGGAACTGAAACACCCAATGTCAGGTTAGATGAGAGCCTGCGGCTTCTGGTGGTGGATGTTGCCCTACTGATAGGAGTAGTAGTCATCCTGTGGCGTGGTGCTTGGCTACTACCAGGGTAAACGCCTTAGTACGGGCAGAGAGTTGCGCTTTGCAGCCTGCTTTGCACCTCCCGTGGGGTGGTTCGTGGCGAGTGTCCCCACCGGCGTGCCCTGCCCTGCCGAGGTCGGAGGCACGAAGCAGCGGCTTGGCGTAGGCAAGCCCACCACGGGGGTGAAAATCTCTGCCTTGGGTTTTGCCATTCCGATGGCAAGAAGCGGGTCCCATGGGGAGTGTACATCATGGGCAAACTAGGCAAGGAGCAGGGCTTTCTCCACGCTAATTTTTTTCAGAGACAAAGAAGATGTAAATAAGAGCTGGACCATGCTTTAGCCATAAATGGGAGTGGACTATGTGCTGCGGGTCTTGCTGAATTGAGCGAAGAACAAATGCCGTCCTGGATGCTGTAACCACAAATCCTGCGCCTGCATTTAAGCATGACAACTGGGAGGGCATGTTGTTTCATGCGTGTTAACTGGGATGGTCCAGCCTGGTGTAAGAGGCAAGCCACTGCCCAGCAACAACATCTCAGACCCCTATTTGGAACAGCTCAGTTGCAGCAAACATGAGGCTGTATATGTGATAACCCTTTTTATTCAGCCATGCTGAACTTAGAAAACATGCTTGAAAAAAATCAGATCTTTGTTTTTTTGGGAATATCCTAAACAACGGTCCCATTCTCTTTTCCTCCATCAAAGTCAGGGTGTTAAAGCTTCAGACAGTGCAGCTTATACTGTGTGAACTGAGTCAGTAAATCCATGACTCTGTTGTTTTTATCTTGACAATTTTATACTCTCCAATGGGTATAGTTAATCTCCTAATTGGGAAGACGAACAAATCAGTGATTTCAAAATCTGTTTAAATGGTGTGATGTATATAGAAATTTTAAATCCAAATCCAACCTGTCTTCTGTTCTCTGCTGTGGTCTGGCTGTGTTCTAGATTGCTTCAACTGGTGAAGGATAACCCTGATGAAAACTCCCTATTGAATACATTTCCTGGGCAGTACCACCCCACGTGTCCCCTTTTTCCTGCATGTCCTAAGGCTGCTTTTTTTGATGAGTAGGATGCGCAGGGGTTGCCTGCGGTAGAGGATTTCCTTTCTCTCCTGCAGCAGTGCTGATTCCCGTGACCTGGGAGACGAGGAGTTGTCCCGAGCAGCCCACGTCCTTCCCTGCCCCCCTGCTTCAGGGGCAGCACTGGGGAGTATCTGCCTGCTCTTCCTCTCCCTTGCTTGCCCAAGCATTCACTTAATTCTTACTTTTTTTTTTAACCAAAGCTCTCCCTCTGTTTCCTCCTCCTGATCCTACATGAGCATCGGGCTCAGGCGTCAGGATTTCTGCTGCTTCGAGATGGTGTCCAGGATGCAGGAATTTCCACCACTTTGTCTCCTAATGAACCTGAGGAACAAGCGCTGAACTGTAAATGTTTGCTGTTGGTAGCCAGCAGCAACCTGCGAGTGCTGCCAGCCGGAGAGGTTAGCAACCATTTCACTTCACCTGCTGAAGAGCCTTTTATTGCACATTTAACTGCGCGGTGCCCACAAGTGCTCAGCGAGTGCTGTGCTTTTATGCTCTGCGTGTGGAGAAATCTGCTGGCAGCTGATGTTCTTTTTCTCCTTGGAAGCGGCTGCGCTGACCCTGGCCAAGGGAGGCAGGATGGGGAGGGCAGGCTGGCTGTAGATGGGGAGAGCTGCCCATTGCCACAAAGAGGGAGGGATGGAAGATAAACAGGAGATGCAGTCATGTGGAATTGCATCTCATGAACTGCAATTAAAGTAGGAGAGTCCAAATCTCGCTAGGAAGGGTAATATTTAACTTGGGCAAATGCTTGTTATGCTCTATGCTCCAGCCTGCAAATGTCATTACGCCCTTCCTCGCAAAGAGGAATTGCAGCAGAGCCCGGGAGTTGAGCTGCTCTTGGGATTTGCAAAGCCCTGTGTGATCTTACAGCCATCCTCATATTACTGCCCTGGTGTATGGGTAAACTGTGTCCTCTGGTTTCCCCACCCGCAGCATCCCCTGCGTGGAGCTGGGTACCACGCGCGCCAGCGTTGGGCTGCTTGTTGCCCCGGTGGGTGTGACTGCGCCTGGGTGACCTGGGGCACAATCCCACTGCCAGCCCTGGCTGCTGCCGGGGTGCAGGGCTCCTTCCGTAGGTGCTTTGGTGCTGCAAACACTCCGTGAGTTCCCTTAGCCTTCTGAGTTTTCCCATGTGTGCAGAGCATGTTGTGCTCCTCTTGCTGGGTACCCTAAAATCGGTGCAGTGTTCTTCAGAGTGAGTTGCACAAACACCTTAGCTCAGCCAGCTGTGGGATTGCAACTGAAAGTTGCCATCTTAAATGTATACATTAAAAATTCAGGGACTAACCTGAATTTTCTTCCCCCTTGCTGAAGCTTCTCCAGGGTAATTTTTCACTAAGACAGTTCAGATGCAAATTCCCCATATTCAGGTTTTGGTAAAGCATCACTGCAGTCTCCCATCTTCCCTGCTTGCTTTGTGCACGTGCAGGCTGCGAACTTGCCAATTTTGGGGACGGGTGGTTTGTAATTACCAGCTCGGTGCTGCTGCTGCACTGTTAATTCTTAGACCACTTAATGGATCAAATTATTCCTTCTGCGCTATTTATAGGTGAAGGGCTAAGTAACAGTGACGGCATTAATATTATATTCTCTAAAACTAATAGCAACCTCTTATTTAACTGTTCTGTCACTCTGTGTCTGGGGAATACGGTGCCACTGGAAGGCTAATAGAGACAGAGGTCTCATGGTGTATTAGCGATGGGATGCTGATGAATTTCCTAGTTAGGTTGTTTACTGAGTTAAGACTATCGTAGCTGTCTATCTGTTCCTTGGAGGCTTAGTTTGATTAAACCCCTTTGTATTGCTAATGCTAATGGAGCTGAATTGATGCTGGCGATCTGCTGGGAGAGCTTAACAAAAGGCTTAACACGTAGACATGACTCTGCTGGTTTCGCTGTCTCTGGGCCCTGTGGGAAGTGTTTGTAGCGGGCAGGATCTCCCAGCTCTGGCAGGGTGCTGGGGGTGACCTGAGAACCCATCCCTGCTGCCTGCGGGACCTTCATCCCTTCCGGAGTCTCAGTCGCATCTCCCACATGCAGGCGTCCTGCAAGCTCTGCTGGGTGCTTTGCACCCGCTCCGAACGTCTGGCCAAGCGGTTTGTTCAGCGGCAGTTCCCCTGGTTGTACATTGATTTATGGCTGTGTTTGTGGAGATGTGTGCTCCCGGCACAGGGCGGGGGCTTGCGGGGGGCTGCCCTTGCCGGGACGGGGTCCAGCTGCTCCGGCAGGAGATGGCTGCACGTTGCAGTGAGACTGTGATAAACTCACAAACAGCCCCTCTGCGCTTCTGCAGTGCTGATGGGCTAATGAACCAGAAAAAATACTGAATGTGACAGAAAGCACTAAATCTCAAAGCAGAGGAAGACCTGCTCCTTCCTCAGGAAAGCCTGGCCGCCGTGCTGGGTGCTGATACTGCTGCAGGGCTGCTGTGAACCGCTGGCCCCTCTTCCTGACCCCAGCCCTGGCGGCTGTCTCCCCCGGCATGGGGCTTGGGGTACCGCGCCGTCCCCCGTGCCGGGGGATGCTGGAGGAAGGTCCTTTCCACAGGTGACGGAAGCGTGTTGGGGTCAGGAGCAAGATGTGTCAGGTCTGTTCCCTTCCTGTAGCTGGTGTGGATCACGCTCAGACCTCTTCCGAATCAACTCCCAAGCTGCAAATTACCCTGCTGCCTCTTCTAGTACATATCATCACGGTGAAATTAATTTTCCATGAGAGAGTCAGCTGTTTCTTGATTAGAAGTGCTCTGAAAATACCAACAGAGAAATGATTACAGGAAGCCTTCAGCACTCATTTATATAATTGGACTTTACCTCCCTGGTTGAAGTTGTTGCATCCACTCCTGGCTTGGACGAGCGCTTGCCCTCCCTGTTGCTTGTGAGCAGGGAGGTTGGGGTGCAGCGTCCCGAGGGGTGCACTGGCCCTGGGGTGCAGCGTCCCGAGGGGTGCACCGGCCCGTGTGCCTCTGCTCCAGCTGGTGGCAAGCTGTAGGTCTGATATCATGGTTTCCACGTGTTTAAATTCCAGTGGGGTTGACTTGTCCTTTAATGAACTAAAAGGGTAATCTTAAGGCAGTCATTTGGGCAAATGGATTCTTAAATTTTGCTTGTTTTCCGTGTGGGTAGTGAGGGTCTGCTGGAAATTTGTAGGAAAACCCGTGTGCCTCTGCTCCAGCTGGTGGCAAGCTGTAGGTCTGATATCATGGTTTCCACGTGTTTAAATTCCAGTGGGGTTGACTTGTCCTTTAATGAACTAAAAGGGTAATCTTAAGGCAGTCATTTGGGCAAATGGATTCTTAAATTTTGCTTGTTTTCCGTGTGGGTAGTGAGGGTCTGCTGGAAATTTGTAGGAAAAGGGGCATGGCATCAAAATCCCTCTCCTGTTCTTGTCCCACTGCTCAGCAGCCGTAGGCGGGCTGTTATCACTGTGTGTATGTGGTCTGAAGTGCTGTGCGCTCAAATGGAATAAAGGCAGAAGGCCAATGTAATTTTTGAGATCATCCTATGTGATTAGATTAGCAATATCTCTGGCTGAACCCTGGTTCAGGCCGAGCGTGCCGCAAGCGTGCGTATGCGCGCTCCTGCCCTGGCAGAGGCAGCCGCGGGGGGGCCCTGGCAGAGGCAGCGGCGGGGAGGCTCGGCATCTCCTTCCTCTGCTGGTGGTGGCTCCGGCACGATGGCTCTGGGAAATGCTGCCTCTCGGGTACAGGGGCCCTGGGCTCTGTAGGGTCAGCCAGGTCAGGCTTAATAAATTTAAAACGTGGCCAATTTGCTCATCAAAAGCCAAGTAAGCCGAGGAGTGAGGTTTGAGTTCGGTACAGGGACCCAAGTGTTGGTCCAGACCCAGCCCTGGCCGCGGCGGCCCCATGGAGCTAACTTAAGCACAGTGTGGGTATGGGGAGTGAAATGTTTTCAATAGCGTGTTTTAAATCCGATTTTCTGACCCGAATGAATCGTGTTTTCTGGATAAGTGTGGGGTTTGTGAAGCTTATCTCGTGGTGGCGGGTCGTTTTGGGGGCAGGAGAAGGGGCTCTCGTCCCTGGGCTGGGATCGGTACGGTCGTGCGGGTGTGTGGCAGGTTGATGGCACAGCTCGTCCGTGGCCAGGTATCTCCTTAATCATCTGAGCAAAAGGGTTAATATGTGAAGAGGCAACTGCTGCCTTAAACAAAGCTGGTGTTGTTTGTGCTCGCGCTCCCCTGGGATGGTGGCTGCTGTGACAGTCTGTTCAGGATTCCCACTGCAGCTCTGTGCGAGTCCGACCCAGCAAGCCGTGTCATGTGGCTGTGGCGAGGCCCTGCTCCGTCTGCCCGCCATGGGAGCGCAGAACAAACGGTGCTTTCACTGTGCCCGGCAAACCTCCCTCTTAAATTAAGCAGGGATTGGATGCTGATTTGTCTCTCCTGTTCTTTCATGCTTCACCAAACCTGGTTCTGCTTTATCCAGCAAGTAGAAGGCATAATGAAGTAGAACGCTAAATTACTTGTTCAGCATCAGCGAGTTATGCCTTGCCACTGACTCAGACTCCATGCGAGCTGGAAGGTGCAAGCTTGCTGCTCCCCCTTCCCTTATCAACAGCCTGGTCCTGATAAACATCTCAACTCCAGCGGCTTCAGCTACTCCTAGCTCTGTGCAAAGAGCTGTGCCCCGGCTCTTGATTAGCCTTTTGGGGCTTTGGAAAGGGAGGTGGGCAGTCTCTAACCCTCACTGTTTGCTGATGGCCGAGGTGAGGTTGTGCGGTGCTGCTCTCCCTTAGGAGTCCGCGCTCTGCTGTGCTTGCGTGGCTTTGGAGGATGCTGTTCCCGTCGCTGGATGTGTTAGTTTGTGCTGCAGCTTGGGGTGGATGCTGTCATTGGAGCAAGATGTTATAAACGTGTCCTTAAGAGCTGTATGCCCCAAGCATCAACTCTTAACATGTCACCTTTGCGACCAAGGCAGATCTGTGACGTGGGCTGATGAGCTGAAGGAGAAGCTGCCCAACTTCTGTGTCTTGTCGTGGTCATGTGGGAGACCTGCCCTCTGCCTGCACGGGCAGGCGGGGCCGGAGCTGCCCTGTGCATCCTGCCCTAGACCCCAAGCCATGCCAGCCTGATTGTGTTGCTCGCTTATTCGCCGCTAACCCCTGAAGAGCCCATTTCCATAACCTTTTTTTTCCCCCGGAAACTCCCATTTCTGTAAGTCCTGGTTGGCAGCTGCCTGGCAAAGCTGGGGCTGTGATGGGGAGGGATGCTGGGGCCGGACCACTGGTGCTGGGAGGCAATGTGGTTTCATGCCAAGCTCTGAGCAGGAGATGAGTCCCAGTGCGAACACGTGAAGGTTTTGGGGCTGAATGTAAGGCTTTGCATGGGGAATTTCAGCTACATTTGTTTATGGCCTGTAGTGCCACATCAAAATGCCAGCTTTGTCTTGAGCCTTATCCACTGGGGATCTACTAGAGCAAACTCCCTGTCTTTCTGAGCAGGAGCAGCCCTCGCTGCCTCTCACTGTCATTGCAACAGGAGTATCTTGCCAAGAAACTGCACCAGAGCACAGGTTTATTTTGTAGCTGTCACTAACTGACCCGGCAGTTACTCTGGGTTGCAGAGCTGGCCCCAGAAGAGGCGAGTGAGCAAAGAGGGTTTGGGTGCAGCTTTGGCTGAGGCAGCTCCTGCTTGTTGCTGGTGTAACCGCTGGCTTAAGGTGCCATCGCTGGCTCCACCACGAAGGGTACATGTACAGTGTTGTGGTTTAACCCGGCAGGCAGCCAAACGCTGCGCAGCCGCTTGGTCACTCCCCACCTCCCACCGTCGGATGGG
>NW_009202320.1:9440-10935 GCF_000690835.1 Fulmarus glacialis
AAATAATAATAATAATAATAAAATATACAAAACAAGCGATGCACAATGCAATTTCTCCCCACCTGCTGACCGATGCCCAGCCAGTCCCCGAGCAGCAATTGCTGCTCCCCAGCCAACTCCCCCAGTTTATATACGGAGCATGACGTCATATGGTGTGGAATACCCCGTTGGCCAGTTTGGGTCATCTGTCCTGGCTGTGCCCCCTCCCAGCTTCTTGTGTACCCGGCAGAGCATGGGAAGCTGAAAAGTCCTTGACTTGCGTAAGCACTACTTAGCAACAACTAAAACATCAGTGCGTTATCAACATTATTCTCATACTAAATCCAAAACACGGCACTATACCAGCCAGAAGAAAATTAACTCTATCCCAGCCGAAACCAGGACATATGGGAAGGAAGAGGCTGGAAATAGGCGTTTAAAATTGCATTTCAAGCCATTTAGTTGTGAAGCACTTAATGCAGCTGGCCCCCTTCTTGCTGAAAATTTGGTGATTCCCTTGGCTCGGAGACAGGCTGGGCACGGGCAGCGCCTGGGCACAGCGTGGGGGCTCTGGGCATGGCGTGGGGCACCGTCACCCTTTCAAATATTTCCTTAGCTATGCGAAAACAAAATATGGTTGGGATTGGGAAATACATCTGGGCAGCCTTTCTGGAGGCTGACTCAATCTGTGGGTGTAAAAGGCGAAAGCAGGGCAGGGAGACCAGGGACAGCGCGTCAGCGTATGTACTGGTGGGTGGTGTTTGGGGGGGACTCTTGCTCTCCGATAGCGGTGCCGCCTCCGGGGTGCCCTATCTAATCTGTGCTCCTGGTGACTCCACAGTGACGGTACCTTGCTGGCACTGGCAGCTGCTGGTTTCAGGCTATTACAGCTCGTGATATGCCTGCTGTAGAAATGACCTGTCTGTTATGGATGTTTCCTGGTGACATTTCATCAGTTACTGCCCTCTTCTGTGCAGGGTCTCTGTTGTTTCCTTGGCCTGGTGCCCTCTTCATCCCTCCTGGAGCGTCTTCTGACCTGTTTTTTTAATTACTAGTGCAGAATTGGCCTTCTAGATCTCCCCTCCTCACTATTTTCAAATCAAGATTCCCCCCCACCCCTTCATTCTTAAGCCCAAAATTTCACTGCAGAGGAGCAGCGGCTGGCGCTGCGATACTGGTGAGGGGTGCTTTGGCGTGCACGGTGGCTGTCCTGCTGTCCCTGTGGGTGGCTGTCCGGCCGTCCCTGTGGGCGCTGCTGGTGACGCAGGGTTGTGCTTGCTGCTGTTTGCTTTGGGGCCCGTCCCTGCCAGCGCTGGGTGTCACCTTAAACTGAAACCTAAGCAGGCTCTGCCTGAGCCATGCCAGGGCACGGGGGCAGCGGGAAAGGAGGGGGGGGGAAACCTGGCTGGGGGGGCTGGCCCCGGGGACCTGGGGCTTGTGCTGCAAAATGCTGCCTGCTCTGGGATGTGTGGATTGCTGGTGTGCTCAGAGACTGGCAGCGGGGGGGTTTTTGTGG
>NW_009202320.1:10985-11218 GCF_000690835.1 Fulmarus glacialis
GTACCTCTGCCAAGCAAGTGTCAACCCTTGGTGCTGCAATCTAGGAACGAATGCCCTTCTCCAGGCGTGCAGCTTAGTTTCCTGTTATAATGATACTTCTTAATTAAACCTCCCTACTCGGGCAGCAAAAGGTACTGTTGTTTGAGCTGCGATGCTGCATTACGGTCTGCATTGTCAGGTCTAGCTGGCTACATTCCCCTTATTAACCAGCCGGGGTTCCAAATGTGGCTTAA
>NW_009202320.1:11376-11670 GCF_000690835.1 Fulmarus glacialis
ATTATTCCTTGTTTTTTTCCTCCCTTGCAGTGAACACCTACCTCTTCATGATGCAAGCCCAAGGCATCATGATTCGTGAAAACATGCGAACAATAGGAGCTCAGGTGTACGAGCAGGTGGTCCGCAGTGCCTATGCCAAGAGGAACAGCAGCGTGAATGACTCAGGTATTTCTTGAATAATTGTCATTTTGATCAAAGGTTCCATTTCCATTGGAAATCGAGTTGACCTGAACCACTCTCGCTTGAAGGAATTAATTTATGCTGGTAAAGGCAGGGTGAGAACTTAGATTAATT
>NW_009202321.1:0-9157 GCF_000690835.1 Fulmarus glacialis
CCCCCCGCCTGCCCGGCCCCGGGGCTGGCTGGCTGGGAAGGTGGTGCACAGGAAATTTTAACGACAGAAAGCCCGCGAATGAGGCAAGGATGAGATGAACAGAAAAAGCGTGTGAAACTCCAAGCATAACTCTCACTACTTGCGCGATGCCTCTTAAACTGGAAAGAACGAGAAGTGCAGTGAGGATAAAATAGTCTCGAGCGAGGGGCTTGTCCTGAGTGGAACCACATCCACTGTGGTTCTTATCTCCTCTTGAATGCGATTCTTCCTTTCGCTCATTTTTTTCAGCACTCCCACAAACCACCGCCATATTTAAAAGAGCTTTTAATGAAAAGTCTCTTGTTACTATCGTTCTGTCTTTTTTCTGGACACCGATAACATAAACTCGGTTTTCCTGACAGCATCTCCCTGATGTGATTAACTTTTATTGGCTTGAAAACTGTAGCAGGAGTGTTTTGGAAGCAGACATTCAAATGAATGAAAAGGAAGCAAAAAGTTCACAGCCTCCAAGAGCCCAGAGTTCTGTATTTGAACCTCCAGTCCACTTCATCTCTCTTCCAAAGCCCAGCGTAACGTTTGGACTTTTTTCTAGAGAGCTGACAATGTTCGTAAAAATACCAACTGTGTGAGTCTGTACCCTATGAAACTCCAAATATCAACAGTTTCTTTTTAAGTATATATCTTGTTTCCCCTCTGTCTTCTTTTAGTTCACACCACATTTTCACTTTTCACAGTACTGCTTCCCAGCACAGGCCTGAGCTACACTCTGCAAAACCAGGATTCATACAATTTGAAACCAGGATACCGATAGGACTTTGTATGGAATCTCATCTCATGTTTCTTATTGAGGCCTCGTTCCTCGCTACCCCTCGCTGCGTGTATTTACTTCTCCTTGGAAAAAACACGGCAGTAGAAAAACCACGGCACCAGCCATTACACGATGTGCTTAACTGGCATTTGCGGAACTGAGTGGTGTTTTACTCATCGGTGATACAGTTAAGGGAAGATGCCCGTCGGGTGGCCCAAGCGATCGGAGTTTTGTGTCCTGGTGACAGGAAACCAAACTGAAAATCACCTATCCATTGCCTCTCATAAAATGCAGTTGCTTTCTTTTTGCTTTTTGCTTTTCTGCTTTTTCGTACGATTCTTTCTTCATTGACTTGCGTTGAGCACAAAGCTCCGGGAGAAAACACGTGGAACTTATGAATCATAAAGAAAACGGTGTGCTCCCTGCAGTCGGATGTCTCACCAACACCTCTACCCTCCGCGCGGCTGCACCAGAAGAGCCGAAGCGCGAGGTCCTGCTGCAAACGGAGCTGCCGGTGCCGAGAGGCTGTTGTGCCGACCTCCCTGCTCCAGCAGGCAGGGGATGATGTCAAGGAAAGTACGGAGTCATCAGTTCTCTGCGAGGAGGGGGTGTCTGCGATTCTGAAAACGGAGCTCGGGAAAGCACCAGCAGCGGTTGACAGAAGAACGTGTGATGTTTGTGACAGTGGCCGGCACTTGTAGCCAAGCAGGGGAGGGCGGTGAAAGAGGCCCTAACAAAATGCTGTTAGTGGTTGTGGCGTAATCCCTCACACCTCAGGCGAAGCTGCGCTGCCTGAGGTCCACCAGCAGCAGCCACGCTGTTCCAGTAGCCCGGCTTCCACGGGTTGAAGCCCATATGATCAGCTGAACGTATGCCAACGCTAAGGCAGTTGGACAAGAGCTAGGACAAGAGCTTGTCCACACAAGAGTGGACAAGACCGTCCACTTCAGGGGATACCAGCTGCCTCGGTGGAGCTTGCTTGCAGGAGGAGAATTGCAAAGTCTCTCCTAGCCGAGCTTTGCTGCCAAGAGCAGATGCTGGTGGTCCCAGCAAGGGAGGCAGGGAGCGCTTCTCTCACCCGTGGGGCACGGGTGCCTGCTGTTATCTCGCCGTCTTATTTCTGCAGAGCCAAGCTGAAAGGAATCTCCATTGGTAGAGGCACTCAACGTATTGAGGTCAAGATGCTTTTTGCTTCAACCCACCCTCGTAACACGATGAATGCTGGAATAAGGAAGAAGAGTAAAGAACATGGAATTTCCTTATAGATAGTGAAAATAAAATGGATGTAAATGATGTAATGAAATGTGAATGTATGCCATCGTGGCAATTCATGCTCAGCTTCTGGAAGTGAAAGACGAAATACTTTACCTGGGATCACAAATGCATATAAAAGGAGACTTGTAAGGCAAAGCAAAACAAAACAGAAGACCAGGAATGACTTATTCAGCCATTGTGTCCATTGGCTTTGTAAGGAAAAAAATGGCTATCCAAAAATGTAAGAAGTTTCAAATGGTGAAAAGCTGCATCTTTTCCAAATATTTTAATGAGAATCAGAGAACTTAAAGCTGATGATGGAAGAAGGCTGGAGCCCAGTCAGAAAATACATGAGTGCTAATGTTAAAAATACTACTGGAGGAAACGGAGTTTAAACTCAAAAGTGAAATCAGCAGGTGCAGCCCTTACACTCTCTGGTTTTGTCAGGTTGTAGGTCTGGAAATAACCTTGAGAGAGAAGAATTGTGAAGGAATGGTGGTGAGTCATCAACGTCGAAATGGTAAGAGGGGCAGATCCCTGGGAGTTACTTACTGGGGGCTTAAAAACCCATCCAAGAGACTGTGAGTGTATCCAAAAACCCTGCTGTGGCTGTCATCCGTGGTCGGTCGGGAAGGAGTCGTGTTTGTTTATTTAATGTATTTCCTCCGTAACATTCTCTGGAGTTCTTGACTTTACCACATTGTCTAGTCCAGCTTAGGAAGAGCTGTTGTGATAGTGTTTGCTCCCCGCCCTTTCAAAGGTATGCCGCGATTTTTTGTCTTCAGTTTGTGTTCAACATAATTCCATTTTCTTGTGCCAGCAACGACAAACGATTATTAAAAAAGATCAAATATTTTTTCTGCCTGCTTGAAGACCTCAGAGGTTCATTGACTGCTTTCAGACTGGCATCTCTTACCCGGTAGAAGGGTCACTCCTTCCAGCCTGCTCTTTTTTTTAAATTTCTCTGAATATCTGTTGGTTTCTCGCTCTGGCTTTGGTGATGAGGTTCCAGAAGAGAGTACAGTTTCTAGATCTGATTGTACCAGGGACCACACAGGCAAAGCTGTGCAGCAGCGCGGCGCTACATGAGAGGTCTCTGGCCCTGCCGTGAGCACTGCGTTGACCTTACTGTCCAAACTGCAGTCGCATTTTGTTGCAATTTCATATTTCGGCTGTGTTTTTTTGCAATGCTGCCAAAAATTGGCCACTCTCCCTACAGAGGAGAAGGTCTCTGGTTCTTGGGTGCTGAGCTTTAGCTGCTGATTTGAACCGTTGATAACCAGGACAGCAGGGAAGAACCTTCTCAACAGCAGGGCCACCGCAGACAGATGAGGACAGGGACTCCTGGAGCAGCCAGAGCCAGCCAGACCGGCACCGGCAACACCAACACGCGGCACACACACCCTCTGCGGCCACCAAGCGTGCAGCACCAACACCGAAGCTCGAGTAGCTCAGAGAAGGTGACACTTATTCAGTGTTGAATATAGGAACAGGCAAAACCAAATCACAGCTGTTGTTATTTGGAATTACGACCAGTCCTTTGATCCAGTTGACTTCGCAGGGCCGTGACTCCCGTCAGCGCCGTGGAAGAGGTGGGACCACTAGACGTGGTTGAGGGGGCACAACAGCTCAGGCAGCCGAACGTCAAACCACGGCCCTGGCGCCCGCAGCTCTGCTTCCAGGAACCGAGCTCGGTCTGCTCATTCCCGCTGCCTTTCTTGCTTTGCCTTCTTTAATGACTTTAATGACTGCTCAGATGTCCAGTTCCTTGCAACCCAGACAGCGGCGTTTTGGGCCACGGCACTATCATAATATTGAAGTTACTGCTATGGCAGTAGAATGGGCAATAAATCATTGCATGTTTGTCTGTCTTTGATATTGCGGGTAGTCTGTGCGCTGGCTCTCTTAGTTTTACATCTGCTGTGTGTGCCAGCGATTCTCATTGAATTTGCCTTAACCCAGCAGGATGAGATCCGTTACTTAGTTTGGTAAATGCAATTGCTCCGTCTCCTCTTGAGCGCGTAACTGCTGAATTTGAGGGGAGAGCGTGGGTCCAGCAGTGCTGTTCTGGAAAATCCTATAGACGATGTGCGAGACACAGCGTCACCCTGCATCCTTTAAGAGGTTAAGAATTGTGGGGTTTTCTAATATTCTTGTGGCAAGATTAATTCCCCTCCGTTAAGGAAAGGCTTGGCTGGTTTGGTAAGGGGCAATCCTGAAATCTCCTTTAATAGATCACTTCTATAGTTCGTTTTCTATTCATTGTGTTCAATGCTTGCTTTGATCTTTCATCCAAGCCCTGCTCCCGTTGCTTTACAAGTGGCATTTTCACGGGATTTGACATTCAGTGGAGCTGACATGCAGTGAAGCCAGCCAAGACACAAACCACAGCCTCGCTTCTCACATCCTCTTCTACGAAATGCAGGTTTGGTTTCAGTCTCTGCTGCTGTGCTCAGCCCTCCCACCCTGTGAGTAACTCCTCATCTTCCCTCTTAAAGAATTAATCCTCCTGAAGGCTAACGAATGTAAGAGGCTATACCAAATAGCGTAATTTTTAACGAATATCCCTACTTTCGTTGTGCGGCTGTTT
This sequence comes from Fulmarus glacialis, assembly GCF_000690835.1. Taxonomy (NCBI): domain Eukaryota; kingdom Metazoa; phylum Chordata; class Aves; order Procellariiformes; family Procellariidae; genus Fulmarus; species Fulmarus glacialis. Next base: position 4,653 of record NW_009202321.1, read on the forward strand.
CACCTGCTGTCATTTCTCCGTTGCCGCATTTTCAGAAGGCTTTTGCTGATCCAGGCATTTATTTGCAGCTTTGCACACAAGTGTTGGTCACAGCCTGGGTTTGATCTTTTGCCTGTGCATTCAGAAATCCCCGGAGGTCTGCTGTTGTTATTTAGCTTTGCGAAACGTTGACATTTTTAATCCAATTTTAGCCTCTGCAGCGTATCTATTTGCCGCTAAACCTCTTCACAATTTACCGACAACGAAGTGCTTACAAACCTTTCAGCAGGCAGTAGTCTAGCAAATGTATTTGCAGAATAAAAGCAAGCAGCACAAGATTACTCAGAAAACATTTCGATTATCTTCATATTCCTGTACTGTTCCCGTTACCAAATGCTACACCGTGCTTTTGGACTTCAGATCCTGAGGCTTTCCCAGAGGTAGCAATTGTTACTGCCCAGACTCCGTGGATGAGAAACGGAGGCAAAGTGACTTGGTGAAGGTCACGCAGCCAGTCCGTGACTAAGCTGAGACTAAAACCCAGCTCTCCTGGGCTTCAAACACTAAACCAGAATTAATGCTATGTCCTCCCGCAGAAAGCATGGTAGTGGTGGCAGGGCGGCAGCATAAATGATTTAAAATTGTAGCTATTGATGCATATTTAATGCATAATCTGTTACCTGTTAAGTTTATGTATTATGTATTTATTATGCATTTTGTTTAACTAATCTTCAAGCATACTTTTGGAAGGGGGATGGTAAGCAACAGGACCCAAAGGGAGCGTGTCTCTGGCCGATCTGCACCCTGCTGTCGGTACCTCCTCCGGCTGAGCGGAGCGCTCGCGCCCGAGCAAGATCACAAGCTCACACCTGATACACCCCGTACCGGGGCGATGGGACGGAGATAAGAGCAGGCAGCAAATGGCTCTGCTCTCCTCCGAGCCTGCTGAAGCTTTGAGGAGACAACACCCAATTTCTTATTTCTTTTAAATTTGTTCTCTCCTTCCATTTATGTAAAAAGATCCTTTTTACTGAGGTTGTGTTAGACCTGGGAATAGGAGTGAGGCACAGCGTCGTGGTGCATCTCTGTGGGTCATGAGCTCCTGTGCCGTGATATTTAATTCCATTACACTCAGCTGAGTGGGCAGCTGCCGGCTCGCACCGATGCTCCTCTGGCTGGGCTCGTCCCCAGGCTGGTGAGGGACGTCTCTGTCTAGGGGACTGGGACACCAGGCTCAAGGGACATGGGCTCACCACTCCTTTACATCAAGGGACATGGGCTCACCACTCCTTTACATCAAGGGACACGGGGCCACCACTTCCGCGCACCAGAAAAGCCTGCCCTGTGCAAAGCCCCCCGCCCCGGCCACAACTTCCACAGCAGCCGCTTTCTCCGTGGTACTCATTCGGCACGAAAAGAAAATGTCTTGTCATAAAATAATTACATACAGATTTCGCCCCCATGGGATAAGGTACAGATGAGTTTGCAACCTCGCGCAGGCTGAGCGAGCGTTACACGAGAGATCAATGCTTTTTGGGGCGTGCTGTCTGTAGGTAGAGACTTTACTCAGCATATACTTCCTTTACGTGCCTCCAAGGTATATAACCCCATGTTGCAATGAAGCTGAACAACCCATGAGACTCATTGCCAGACTGACAAATAACCTGTGGAAATTGCCGGCACAAGATATGGCTGCCAACAATATAAGCAAACTTAGAAAAAGGTTTAGAAAGTACTAATATCAAGAATTAGAGAGCATGTAATATTTAAGGGAGGGAGTGAGCCCTGAGCTGTTAAAATAAATGTACTGAGAGCGACATCATGATTTGATTCAAAACACTGGGCCATCCATACATTGGAGGGTTGCTCGCTATGAGGATCTCGGTGTTGGACTTGCACGCCCATCGTTCGATCCCCGCCACTCAGGATGCTGGTTTCCATCCCTAAATACCGCACTTGGTGGAAAGAAGGCGCAGGCGGGATGCAAAGGGCTTTCCGAGGGCAAAGCAGGCAAAGACAAACAGCAGAGCGAAGAGCACATCCGACAAGTAAAAATCTGGAACCGAGGACACGATGTGGCATCAGGGTGTTGGACTATTATCAAAATTCCTGCTTTCTTCACGCACCGGTCAATTTACCCACGGATGTATTCATTGCCAGGGGCGAGCACCGCAGGTATCCATCCCGGACCAAGCCTGTCACCTCTTTTAAACCGTTGGTAGATACCAGCACTGTCCAAATGGGTTAGGAGGGAGGGAGAGGGGGAGCTGTATTGAATGTTAGAATAGAATAGTTCAGATGGAATATACATATATACACACACACACATATACACACACATATATATTGCCCTTCTCTTTCCATTTTCTCCAGTAACTAGCCCATATTTGCCAGATGCGTCCATGCACCCACGTAAAGGAGAAATATTTCCTTCGGCCCCCCAAGAAATCAGTGGGCGCTTGGCCACTGATGAAGCACGCGTGCGTGGCGAGAGCAGGGCAATGTTTCTTCCCTGCATCGCTGGACAGGAGAGGAACTGCGCTCCTCTGGCCACAGATACATTTGCAGGTATCCATCCCAGAGTGATGGATGGATATCACTGGAAATGGTGGCTGGAAATTCAACCAGCAGGTACCTGAAATGTAAGACCAGGCTTTCAGCCTTGTTTGCTGACAAGGCGAGCATCTGCACCCCCGGGGGTTTGGTAGTTCAGGCGATACAGGCAGCGCGAGGCTCAGGATGTGGACATTGAAAAAAAAAACCTTCCCCATCTCACATTTGGGCTGCTGATAGTATGTGGCTGTTCTTTTACAATTTCCTTCCTGCACAGGCAGCAATCACTAATTTTAGACTCGCTTACACGTAAAAGTCACATTTCTGGCTTGGAAACAGTTTGCTGCTTCTAAAGAATCCTAGCCCTCTTGCCAGGTAACTACTACTCTGTAAATTTAAGCCGCAGATTTCTTGGACTGTTAAAAGGAAACGAGCACAGCGCACAGCTGTGTTGGTTTGAAGGTATCCAGGAGTAAACAACAAAATCGATCCATTAGTGCAACAGAAATCATACAGTGCCTAGCAAAAATTGAAAGAAAGATTATAATCTTCAGGTTTAGCAGTTCTACTGCAAAAAGTGATTTCATAATAGTGGATAACTCTAGATAGGTAATTATATCTAGGTTAGCATTTACATTAGTTTGTAGCTTCTACGTCTTACAAAAATTTGTCAAGTCTTGCTCTGACTATTTTACAGATTTTGGTTTGGTAACACACAGTCAGACGATCCTTTTGCCTTTTAACGCGCTGGTGTTAACGTCGTTCTTACAAGACACATCCCCTGCAAATATTCCCCGCGCTACGCGTGGCCAGCGCAGTCACCCAGCACCCAGCGAGCTGCGCAGGCTCCTCGCTGAGCAGAAATCCCACGTGCGGGTCTGCAGTTCAGAGGCTCTTCGTGCTACTGTGAATGCAGACCCAAAGCTATATGCAAATACGATGGGATTCTCGCGAGCGTGCCAAGCTGCTAGCAGGGTATATTTAAAGCCCCTGGTCCCTCTTGTTAGTGATGGCGTGAGCTGGGTGCTCTTTGCTCTTTCGGCTGGTGCAAGGTGGGGAAGGCACCTCCTGCAGCAGGCTGTCTCTAACAGGAGTTTTTCATGCAGAGCTTCCACGTAGACAGCCCCAAAACAGCACGTGTACGAGCTGGCGGAGCGTGCATAGGTGTGCATGGGCATGCATGGGCGTGCATAGGTGTGCATGGGCGTGCACGGGTGTGCACGGGCATGCATGGGTGTGCAAGGGCATGCATGGGTGTGCACAGGTGCGCACGGGTGTTCATGGGCGTGCACAGGCATGCATCGGCATGCATGGGTGTGCACCTAGCAGGGTATATTTAAAGCCCCTGGTCCCTCTTGTTAGTGATGGCGTGAGCTGGGTGCTCTTTGCTCTTTCGGCTGGTGCAAGGTGGGGAAGGCACCTCCTGCAGCAGGCTGTCTCTAACAGGAGTTTTTCATGCAGAGCTTCCACGTAGACAGCCCCAAAACAGCACGTGTACGAGCTGGCGGAGCGTGCATAGGTGTGCATGGGCATGCATGGGTGTGCACGGGTGCGCACGGGTGTTCATGGGCATGCACAGGCGTGCATAGGTGCGCATGGGTGTGTGGCTCTGGCACCAGCACCCGTCCCCACACCAGCCACACACAGTGTCACCTCCACTGGCTGCAGCTCCAGCCCAAAACCAGATGGTCTCTGCTGGGACATAAGAGGTAGGAGAAGAGGAGAAGCAGAGCAAACCTCGTGGAGAGCATTGAGTGCTCAGGCGTTTTCCAGAGTATCATAAACTTCTTTTGTGCTTGTATTCCTTAAAAGCATTTGGAGCGTTTCCTTAAAAAGGTGTGGGTGATCAGCGAATAGATAAGTAATCCAACCTCTCACATTTCCAAGGACATTTCTGGTCGCTTTAGGAACGTTTTGCAAGACCACCTCTGAAGTCCTGGCCAACCTTTTAAACGATTTCACGACCGCTCAGC
>NW_009202321.1:9171-15631 GCF_000690835.1 Fulmarus glacialis
CTGTAGTTTATTTTCTGTGTTTCGGAAGACCCAAATTCCCCGCCGTGTGCCAAAGAAATGCTGTTTCGCTGTGCCACGTTCTGCCTCACGCATCAAGGCTGAGGCGCTGACAAGCTGCTGTGAGGAGGTGACAAATCCTTCGCCCAAAGTGAAGAATCTGCCCAGTGACCAATTTAGAGAGACTTTAAATCAGCCTGGCAGACGATGAAGGCTTGTTGTTACCTGATGTGGGTTTTATTATTGAATGGGAGGGAAAATGAAATTGGGTTATTCTGTCATACAGAAAGATTTCATGTTCTTGGTACCCATGTCTGCTGTACGATACATAAATCCTCCTCGGCGTAGTGTCTCTTCATTAGGAGTGATCCCAAGACGTCTTACACAATTCAGTCAGGATTGTTTTATCCATCTTAACTGCAATCAGCTCCAGGGTTGAAATGATCCAAATCTTTAACCAGAGAATGATTTTGAATAATAATTGAAGCATATTGCATCCTGCAAAAGCCACCTGCTTCCGATTTCAGTTCTTACAGGAATCCGAGTTTATGCTTTTATGCCCATTAAAATATGAGGTAAGTTTAAAATTGTGATTTACTGGCCAGAGTATTCCAGGCAGCCACAAGTATTTCTAGTCGATTAAGAGGGTGAATTTCAGATTTGGAGTTTTGCTCCAGTTCTGCTGTTTGCAGTCGTGAAGGCTGACACGTGCCGTGGTCATCGCTTTGGTTCTTTTACTGCAGTTACCATTTCTCTCAAAATAATCTTCCCAGGCTTTGCGGAAAGCAGGTCTTGATATCCACCGACTCCCCGTTCATGGCTCTCAGGCAGGAGACCAGCTCATCGGGGACCAGCGTTTGCTCTTGATCATCGCTGGCCAGCCTGTGTCCCCACTGGTTCTCCAGGAGGGAGCCGTGTCCCCCCTGGGCTGAGCCGAACGCCTGGCTTTGCCCGCTCCGGCTGTTGTTTAAGATGAGGTTGATCTTCTCCAGCAGACAGACGTGATGTCCCCCGCCGTCCCCGTCCCACAGCTGGGGAACGGGGCTCGTGTAGTCTCTGAAGAAGATGTTCGTCTCCGGTTCTGGGAGGGCTGCGGGGGGCTGTGTTTGGTAGATGTTGGCAGCTACATACCCCAGCGGGTTCCCGTCGGACACCTGAGGTTTGTAGTCACTGATCTGCTCGGGGGCCATGATGCTGGCAGGTGCCGTGCTCCCCGGGCGCTCCCCGTCCTCGGGGACCTCTCTGCTGGGCTTCCTTCTGGTGGCCACGTTCTTGTACTCCTTGTGCGCTGGCACCTCCTCGACTTCCATAACTGTGGGGTCACTAGCATCCAAGAACGGCTCATGGAAACTGTTACTCGTGAAATCGCTCTTTTCCTGGAAAAAAAATGATGAGCGTAGTAACAAACTGGTGAACGTTACCAACGGGAGAGATATCATTAGAGCATCCCAAGGAAGAAATGGAGCAACGATTTCTTGTCTTCATCTCGTCTTCCTTCCCACCCCTCTCACCCAATCCCCGCTGTGAAAGGGACCACAGCGAGGTGGACGAGAGAAGACGGGGGAGCGGCTGTGCGTGTCTCCGTGCGTCTGCACGCACTTCAAGGGCAGCTTGAGTCAACTGTGGCCACTAAATAAAGCGTATATTGAAGCAAGGTTTGAAGACCTCAGCTAAGCTGGGCTCCCATGCACCTTGCAAATGCCTGGGAAATGATTCCTGATCGGTTCCTGATCCCTTAGAGCTTAGTCCTCTTCCCATCCCTGTTTCTCACAGCTCCAGAGCCAGCTTTAATTTAAGGGGAGACAAGTGAAGGAAAACTGGGAGATAATGGTGCAATTACCTGGAGTGACTTTACCGCGTTGCTGTTTTCCATGTGGGGAAAGTCTTCAAACAGCCATTTTGGCAAGAGCGACTCAACAGCGGTGTTAATTCTTTACCAAAAAAAAAAAAAAAACCCCAAAAGGTTAGTCCATTTTATTAGTCGCTTGTTCAGGCCGGGTGAAGGTGTCCCCCGGCAGGAGGGGAGCACGAAGTGCATCCATCCTTCACGGATGGTTGGAAGCCCCAGGTTTACCCCGTATGGGTGGGTTCCCCCATTGGAACTCTAGCTCTTCATCTTTCAACTCCCAGGTTTACCCTGTATGGGTGGGTTCCCGCATTGGAACTCTAGCTCTTCATCTTTCAACCTTATTCCTCTGGGTTTGATTCTGGAAGCTAAATTACTCTAGTTAAATCCCTTACGAAAAACTTGTCTGTATGTGAAAATGTTGCTAAACTGGGGGCTGGGGGTGAGAACCAAGCTATGTGTATGAACCAGAGGCGGCATGTGTGTCCTGATGAAATCACATACACAGCAGTCATGAAAGTTGATTTTCCTACAGCCAAAGCTGCTGCAGAAATGAAAATCATTCGCAAGAGATTTTCATTTCGCTGAGCTTTGCTGACGTTCTGGTGCATTGCATTGGGCAAATAGGCAGTCCCTGTTGTTGCTGAAACGCTCGTGTTGCACAATTACATTGAGAGCAGAAGAATTAGGCCGGGTTCAGGAACCAAAAGAGGCAGCCCCTCGACATCCTCGAGCCCCGGGTCTCCTCTCCCCTATCTCTTGGTTTGTCGGGAAGATCCAGCCGGTGGCTCTGCACCACAGAGGTCACCCATTCCCATGGATTTGTGTCGGGGACGGCAGTGCCTGGACTCCTGGACATCCCTACCCCAGTTAAACAGCAAACTGGGACAGGAGGAGCGCTGGTTTGTGAGGGTGCCTAGCGAACAGCAGTCAGTGTTAGAAACCAGTATTAAGACTCTCCCTGTTGAGTTTTTCTGCTGTTGCACTCTCCAGTCTCTGCCTGTCCCTCGGGGTCCAGGGGCTTCAGCATCCCCTCCTCGGTCAAAACGGGGAGTAACAAGTCCCAGGATAAGACTTACCTACAGAGGCTATGTTTTTCTACCCCTTATATCTGTGTAATAATATATCATACGTCCCTAAGTCTGGCCTTGACAGAGGAGTGATTTTCACTTTTTTTGTTGGTCTCTGCCTTACTGTAAAGCGCATGGATGTCTTTTCATATAGCAATATGATTAATGGGAGAAGTTGTCCTTAGTAAAAGCAAGTTTCTGTAGTTAATTTTAAAATATTCTGGAAGAAAGGTAAGCGTTGGAAATAAGGAAAAAATTGTGAAGAAAGCAATACCTTTTCCTGGCTGATTTTTTAAACATCAGAATCACAAAAACAACCGATAGTATGACCATGCTGACGCCCAGTCCCAGAAAAACTCCAATGTCATCGTCTGAGAAAGGAATAGAGAGGAAAAAGGTCAGTGGGGTGGCCCTGCTCCAGCCCCCATCTGCCGCGAGGTTTATGATGGAAAGGGCAGACCTCTGACAAAGCAGCCTGCAGCATTTCACTTGCCCTTTCGCTCCCCAATTCACGAAGCAAAGCCGTAACAAAAGCAAAACCAAAACTGCTGTCCCATCCGCGTTGTGCCGCGACCATCCCGGGCGCCGCGGCCCCGTCGCCTCCCCACCGCCGTGCGCGGGGGTCAGCCAAGTAATTCGAAGAAGCGTGGTCATGGTGTTTAACCATTTCCTACGCAGCCTTCCCTTCCAGAAATGCTGAAGTGAATTCTTCAGCTTACGTTGGTTTTGCTTTTGGTTTAAGTACTGCAACAGATCATAACGTAACCTTTACCAGAAGATGTGCAAACCAGAATCATAGAATCATAGAATCATAGAATCATTAAGGTTGGAAAAGACCTCTAAGATCATCAAGTCCAACCGTCAACCCAACACCACCATGCCCACTAAACCATGTCCCTAAGCGCCTCATCTACACGTCTTTTAAATACCTCCAGGGATGGTGACTCCACCACTGCCCTGGGCAGCCTGTTCCAAGGCCTGACCACTCTTTCAGTAAAGAAGTTTTTCCTAATGTCCAGTCTAAACCTCCCTTGGCGCAACTTGAGGCCATTTCCTCTCGTCCTATCGCTGGTTACTTGGGAGAAGAGACCAACCCCCACCTCGCTACAACCTCCTTTCAGGTAGTTGTAGAGCGCGATGAGGTCTCCCCTCAGCCTCCTCTTCTCCAGGCTAAACAGCCCCAGTTCCCTCAGCCGCTCCTCATCAGACTTGTGCTCCAGACCCTTCACCAGCTTCGTTGCCCTTCTCTGGACACGCTCCAGCACCTCAATGTCCTTCTTGGAGTGAGGGGCCCAAAACTGAACACAGGATTTGAGGTGCGGCCTCACCAGGGCGTAAGCAAAGTTAGAAAAATGGATGGGAAACGTTTAAATGAGTCTTCGGTTCAAACTGCAAGGTCGAAACAGTCTATCGCTGTTACGCTATATGTTAACATTATCTTATATTTCCCTTGTTCTCTTATCTCCTACTTGTTGTAATGTACATTATATGGTAAGTCTCATAAGAAAGCAAAACTTAAGGCATGCATTCCGCGGGTGCTATCGAGCCGTGAGAGCGCTGCCGCCTCTCCTGCCGTGCAGCCCGTGTCCCCAGCAAGTGAAAAGTTGCTTTTCTGGCCCTGACCTCTCCAAAGTGTAAGGGAGCTTTCCCTTCCCCATCGCTGGATGCTGCAGGCACTGCTCGGGCTAAAACTTCCACTTCTGGTCAAGGAGAAAGTCTGGCTTACCAAGTCTGAACTACTATCTTCTTACCATGGGAGATCTCGCTGTAGGTGCTGCCCAGGAGCTGGTCTTCTGAAGGGACTTAAACAGAGAGAGGAAAAAAATGTCCATAACTTCATTTAGAGGACAGCGGGTGACATAGAAGCTATGACTTATTTTTATTTTGTTAAAATTATTTAGAAAAATAAATAATGGTATAATGAGAAAAATAAAGCCCCCTAAAGGAATTAGTAATGTGAGCTCTGGCTGGACTCTACACGATCTCCTACTTCTCAGAGATCCGATTAAACGAGATGTTGATGAACACGTAACACCAATTAGAAAACATCTTCCACGCACATCGCTCCCCTCAGCACCTGAGACAAGAATTGAGTCTTCCTGAGGAATTGTACATAATTTTTCATGAGTACCTAAGATTATTTCCCGAAGCGTCTGAACCCCATGGGACTGAATTTTCTGATAATATCTGTTCGCGTGATGGGCTGTGCGGGGAGGGAAGGTCTGCAGCTAAAGAGCCTGCCATGGCAAGAAGCGAATTTTTGCTAAAGTAAGCAGCAAGCTTTCTTCCTGCCCAAATTCAGCAATTCCGTTGGGATCTCTTCGCCTTAATAAATATATGGTGCCGTCGCTGCTATAGAAAATGGTGAGGGTCCAGGCCAAGGGCGATCCCACCGCTGGGCTGGCTCTTGGACTGAACCTGTCGCCTGGACCAGAACCACAGCTCTGTGCTCAGGACGAGCCACCCACCGCGTCTCCCCGGGGTCACCTCCCTGCACGGGGACCGGGGCGATCACCCCGGGCCGTCACCTCCCTGCACGGGGAGCGGGGCGATCACCCTGGGCCAGGCGTGAGCAACACGGAGAGGGAAGGAACCACCGTGCCCTGCAGTCAGACCTCAGCTGGAGTGGTCTGCTGGGGTCGGGGCCACCCTGCAAGAAAAAGGGGCTCTGCTGGGACGCGCATGGCGTGCACGCTCGCCCTCAGGAGAACGTGCCTCGCTGGAGCATCCCAGGCCAAGCACGCAGCGGGGAGGTGTGCGGGGCGGCAAGCGAGCGCTGCTGTAAGGACAAGGAAGGTAGTCGGTCCCTTTTCCCTGTGAGCAGGACAAGAGTCATCATCACGAGGCATGGGTCACGGAAGAGGACAGCTCTCTAGCAGCAAGGCTGAGGAGGTTGCCTTCTCCTGGAAATGCAAGAGCGTTTTCAGCAAACAGCTGTCAGGAATGGAAGCGACACAGCCGATCTTCCCTTGGGGGTAATGGTCCTTTCCTGCCCCGCTCCCTATAATTTTGCTATGTCTTTCAATGGTGCTGAGCACTGCCGATGATGTGGTTGGGGGTCCGTGTTGCGTTGGAGGGCAGGGAAATGCCCCCAAAGGGGCTGGGGGCCCCTTTTGCAGAGACATCCCTGCAAGCACAGCTCACACTGGCAGCAGGATTTTCCCAAGACAGCAAATGGCCAATACTGGGAAATTTGGGAAGGGCGGACTCGCATCTTTAGAAGTACGAGGATCCAGGTGCTTTACAAAACCCCTCCTTTGCACATCTGAAAACTCCTCCGTACCCTTCAGTTGGCTGACTGCTTTAGGAACAACCCCGCTGCTCCCCATGTTTGCCTCCCTGTCCCCAGGGCCGGCTGTCCCGGCAGGGCAGGGACGAGAAGCCACCTCCTCCGCAGCGCGGGGCCATCGCCTGGCTGAAGCCAAACGTCTGCTCGGGGCAGCAGAGGGCTGAAAGCATTTAAGCAGAGGGTCAGTATTAATAAGAATAGCAGCTAGCATCCTCATCTACAATCACAGAGCTTCAACTGGCCAAGACAATTTAGGAT
>NW_009202322.1:0-18321 GCF_000690835.1 Fulmarus glacialis
AGATCATCATAGAGAGAAATTTCAGTTTTGCTGGTATTACTGCTCTCCTCTTCATCTTGCTTCCAAAATAAGCAACAGTTTACTGAAAATGCTGGAGAATCTTCCTCAATTTTCTTATGACCATATGACAGTTATTCTTTTCAGTTATTCCTCTTTCATCCTTCTGAAGTGACAACTTTACTTCACCTGTTCAACTTTACATTATAATTTAATTCTCTAATTCTATTAGAGAACTCTAATTCACAATAGAATTCTAGTTCACGAACAGAATTATTAAGTTGAGAAGAGTTAAAACAAAACTCTGAATCTGGGGTCAAGGCATTAACTCTTTTATTGGAGCTTGGAATCCAAAGACTGATCTTTTCTGGTAGGACAGATTTACACATTCCCTTTCAGGAAACTTGAACTGGGTAAGAACAGATGGAAAGATTAACTTCACAAGATGGGCAGCCAAACAGTCCATTAAAGGGTCTGTTAAAGCCTCCATCTGACATGGCCTTTCCCTCTCAGGCATTTGTTGCAATAGTCACTGCAGCCTCTGCCCACACATATCTACCAACACTATTCTTTTTACTTTCAACAGTGCTTCTGAAAGAAGGAACAAGCTTTTTGTGTGTTCAGAAATATGGTAGTGCATAAGCACTGACTTCCCTATTGTTTGTTTACAAAAGTCTGTGCATTGCTTTTTGGAGGTAACTCAATCTAGATGAGAATGTGAGCAGAGCAGGACTAGGCAAACTACTGCACAGGTTCAAACCCAGCCACAAATTGTCTTTATTCTCCAGAATGGAATCCATGCTTGGATACATTAATCCAATTTTCCTGAAGCCATCAAGTTTAATGGCCAACAACAGTAACTGAGGAAAGATAAATTGGTAAAAGCATGATGACAAAGAAAAAGTAGAGGTGGAGGAATTAAGTTTGTTCAGCCCGGAGAAGGGAAGGTGTCAGGTGGCACCTAACAGCTTGACAATAACTATGAGGAGGCTATCAAGAAGTCTGAGTCAGTCTCTTGACAGTGGTTTATGGCGGGAGGACAAGTGGATATAAGGAAAACCTTCTTCTTCATCAAGACAGTCGAGCAGTGTAATAGATTGCCCATAGAGATTGTGAAGTGTCCAGCCTTGAAGGTTTTCAAGACCCGACTGGATAAGCTCTGAGCAACTTGGTCTGACCTCATGGCTGGCCTAGCTTTGGCCAGACCTGCTAAGGCTGCTCCCAGCCTGTCTTTTTCTGTGGTACTGTGATTCTATCATTTCAGCACGCCACAGCATTATCTAGTCCTGAGATGTCAGAGTATAGCAGGGGGGTAGCAGTGATAAAAATTAGAGGGAAATAAATGCAGAGCTATGTGCAATTTGTTGTGAAACCAATTCCACAGACATTTAAATTGTTAGAAACTTGTCTTTGACTATCCTATGATCAGCAAAGATACCTTGGGTAAGAATTTAGGAAATAACATTAACCTGCATTGATCACTGGAAAGAAAACCTGTGGAGACACTTTATGAAATATTACTCATCAGTTTCTGTATTTTACTTATGGAAGGAAGAATAAGTCAAAAAAGCACACATTATCCACATCTCCTCTAACCATCCTCTTCTCTTCCCCACTGTGTAACCTCTGAATTTTAATACTGTATTCATACCAGCTTGTATATATTTAAACAAACTTATGCAGATATATAGCTCCTTTCTGCCCTCTGACTCAAGGGAGTGGCTAAAAGCTACTAGAAACCATAAACCAATTAAAAACAAATTAAGAACTCAAAAGAGCATGCATAATAAGTATCATTTTCAAAGAGAGATGGGAGCAAAATTCCCAGTCTAGTTTCAGATGTAGACTCCTCCCAATACTCCCCAAATCCTTGCATCTAGGGGTTTAGTTGTGGGTTCATATCTAATGTCATGCAACCTAGCAGTATATTAGAGCTTAAAAAGTCAGGGTAAAACATTTCAATATCTTTCTAATGATGATTAATTCCTTTTGTATTCATTTGAGTAACATTAATCAGAATGAATTCATTTAGCGTGAATGTGGATAGAACATTTAATTTCTCCTGCATTTCAGGAGAGCCTATTTAAATGAATAATTGTACAAAAATGAATAGCAGAAAGAAAGGAACTGAAAGTTTGCATGCCAGCCATAAATTGTAAAATAAAATAACATAAATATATGAATACTTTATTTGTTCAGCTTTAATAAGTGACACATTCACTGCATGTATATGTGGTATAGGAAATATATAGTCCTGTGCCATGGGAAACATACAAATATGAAGTTGGTTTATGTCCTCACACATGCTGTTATATTATTTCAGCAGTGACAATCAATAAGAACTTCCTAAAAACTTCATTAAAAATGCTAACAAATCTGCCATTTTTGTTTAAAATTGATGATTTGCCATTTTTCCTTTTTCGAGAATTAAGCAGCAAATGTTACATAAGAAAATCTTAAACCTTAGAGACTACCCTGACAGAGTTCTTCAGAGAATGTTTTTATAACTATCCAATCACTTAGGAATTACTGCCTTCTTCCCTTTGCCTGGATTTTTTTTCCCTAGCCCCTGTCTTCCAGTGATCACCTCAGGCTGACCAACATTTGAGATTCCGAAACAGTTTCAGAAATCTTTACTTCCATGCAAAAGCATCTTATTTTTTAAGTAGACCTGCTGAAGTCATTTGGACTACTTTTCAAACAAACTGTTAGCCGGAACTGCAAAGCTATGAGACCCAAACCCAGGTAAGCCACGTCCCTGTGTGGATGTTCTGTATTACCTGGAGTTCAATGATGTACTTAGTCACAGATAAACTAGCTTCCTAAAGTTTCAAGCTACAACTCCAGAAATTTTATGCCAAAAGCCAAGCATCCAGATGTTACCGAATGCTGAGCTCTTTGTTTGTAGGTTACTCTATGAGGTGAACTCGATTGTGTAGAAACAGACTCACACAGGTAATGTAAATAAAGGATTAGCAAATCTGGTTCCTAAAACTAACGGCAAGGAATAAAATTTATTTTGCTATGAAATTTCTTACATTGCAAAAAAGTATAAATTGGGTGGATTTACCTTACCCAGCTCCAAATGACTAATGACCAGGTGTCTCATCTTTCCTAGAAATGAAGAGCAACAGTTAAGATGTAGAATATGTTCTTCCCTCTACTGACAAAAAGGCAAAAAGCTTTCAGGTGGTTAAAGGGCGTTAACATCACCTTGAAATGCTATTCAACAAGTGCAGCTGTGCTAGGGATTTCCAAATCTTCTGCTTAATTACAATGTATGATTTATTTCCTTAATCCTGAAACTGTATCCAATATTTTTGGCTTCAGCTGTGGAAGACCGTCCATATCATCCATATTCTGGATCATGTAAATCCTTACAATAAATTCAGGGCTAAGAAAACAGCAGTTAGATTAAGACTTATCTTTTGACATATATTATATCTGTGTTTCTGTGGTTTTTAAGATAGGAAACTTTATAGCAGAAAAACTCAAATATTGTGACAGCCTTCTGGATTTAGAAAGAAGTTCTGTAATTCATGACAGCTTCTAACAAGTCTCTCCAAATCTCTGTGGATTTGGAAGAAGTGTAACATTTACATTGCTGAGCCATTCAGCATGTTGCTTGTAGCCTACAGTTCTAATTTTCTTAGACTTGGTTTCCAGTGTGATGGATTGCAACCATAATGATGTCATTAGTTCAGTTTCGCATGCTTTTAGACAGAAAAATAATGTGGATTTGTAAGCAAGCTGAATATCAATTTGAGTTTCAGGGGTCCAAAACCTCACATTTCAGTGAACAAAAAGAAAGAAAAAATTTTTAATGAAATGTGAACAAAGGTTTGTTACCACTTTCTCCATGAAACACATAGCTAAGGAGAATGGAAAGCTAGTTAATACAATGTATTTTTATGACATATATTTTGCAGTGCTGATAACTTATTGCAGCTCAGACATGTTTCTGTTTTGTATTCAGAATAGTGAATAATAAAGAAAAAAAATTCCTAACACACTTTATTTCCAGTTCTTGCTAGTGACATTAGGACATGTTTAATATACTGTGGAAAGAGAATGGAATCAGCAGCTGGCTTACCTGGGAAACAAACTTAGCGTGCAGGCAAATCCTTGGTTGCCCAATCAAAGAGGAGAGATGAAGCATATACTATCCTCAAATGATAACAAGAAACTGGTAGGTTCATTACTGATATACCCAAGTCCTTATCAGCGTATCTTGTATCCTAGTCCTCTCATGCAGTTTACAAATCTTGAGTAATCTGACAAGGGCTGATTTCAGATGTGGTTGCAAGTCTTGTAAATAACCTTAGTGGGGTGTGAGGGGGAAGGAAAGGGAAATTAAGACTCTGAAGGGCAGCTTCTTAGATGGCAGCTTGCAATGACAGTTTGACAGATTTTGTGGTGTTGTGGAAGAATTATATGCAATAACTATATGAATCGCTCACTTTCCTCCAAGGATTACATATTTTTTAAAGTGTCATAAATACAAAGCTGTGGGAAGAATTACTAGGTAGGAAAATATGAAATTCTATTTTATTTCCCTTGCAACTCATTTGCATAATGTAATCTGGAGGGTTGTGTTTATCAGTGGTGGGAAGACAGTTTAAACAAATGTTCAACATATGTATATCATCATCAGCAAAAGGTCATGGTCTTAGCAGGCAGCTAAAAAAGTAAACAAAGGCCAGCATGTCTGCATTCTCCCTGCATCATATTGACAGCAAATAATAGGTCCCTAACAGAATATCTGTCAACTTGGAAACATTTACTGAGCATTCTGTTCTGGCTGATGTAGACTGTTCAAGTGAGTCATTATACTGGGAGGCAGCTACTGCCATTTCAAAAAGTATCTTGAGACTACGGCAATTTCATATCACTGTAATTCAACAGCAACTAACTAACTAACTAACTAGCTAGCTAAGTGTCACAGAGTCCATCCAGTATGACTGTTTCCATGGCAATTGGATACTCAGGCATTTTATTGAAATCCATGAGTTAAAACCTGTTTGCCAGACACTGTTAAGGACTAGGCAGTAATCCTCAGCCTTTTCCTTTCTACAGATTGACCAGTAGGCACACTGAATAATTAACTTTCATGATTTCCAGATTCGTAGCATACGATTCTGACTATTCACATCGCAAAAGTAGGTTGAGTTCTTCTGACTCCCTTTTTTCCTTGCATTCAGTGTCTACTGAAACATATTCTAGTTAATCTCCTCCCCTCCTTACACTAACATGCCCAGTAAAAATAGCTGCTTGACTCAAAACATACATGATCTCATAGAGGGGGCTATTTCACCTCTGATACTGGTCAATGAGTCTGTTCAAGGATTTAATGAAGAATTTCAAAGCCAGTGTCTTCCCACAAAGAAGGCTTATTTATGATCTGTGTTATCTTTTGTCAACTCACTCTGATTTCTGGGTGTAAAACAACTTTGGCTCATGGGAACAATTATAAAATGAGCCATATCCATGTTGAGGATGAACCAGGGAACAGGACAAGAGAAGGAAGGAATGAACAATCCACTTTCTTTGATAAACTGAAAAAAAGTGTTACGACAATTACTTTCTGTGCCTGTTCTTACACAGCCTTTCTTCTAAATTATCCATTTATATGCCAGAAAGCAAAAACAGGTCCTGGTTTTAATCTCATATTCCATCTGCTTCTGGAATTACTGCTAAGGGCAGGTGGCAAATGAGTTCTTTCTAATTTTCCAATCTTCTCCATGGGACAAACTCTGCCTCCTTGTTCAGGCTGAGTAGTTCTTTACCAGCCCTTGGGATAGAGTAAGGAATAGCTCAAGCTGAGTACATGTGACAGAACCTGACTCAGTATGAAATGAGGGCATGCACGATTTAATGTTACATGTGTGATGCGCTCAATTTATTATGAGACGATGATTTTAATTGGAAGATTTCAGTACAATAAACTAGAGCATGACTTAAAGGCATTTGCTTTATGACTAGTCTTTTTAGTGACATGTCTACATACAATTGTTTCTGTACCTGCTAGTATAGTTGTGTTTTGCTGACTGTAATGCTTTGAAAGGTTGTATTTCAAGCAAGAAGGACCTTTTTTCAGAGTCTCAGATTCTAATCAAGGAAACATCATACACAAGAAATGAAAACTCCAGACCTATATCCATCAATCTAATTTGTGAATACCAAGATTTTTACTGACATTTCAATGAAAATCCAAATCAGGTGTATACATGATTGATTCATACATCTTCAGACACACATCGATACATATACATTGGTATATATATGCATATAGCATGGTATAAGTCATACAAAGTCTCTGACAAAGGGGACACCAGTGATTTTCAGTAGGCTTATTTGACATAATAATAATTCATTGATCTCTCTGCCTTATTGAGGGCTGATAATAGAATAGCCCAAGGGGAAGAAACCATGCCAGGATCCTAGATCAAAGGGTTTAGCTCTTTGCTCACATAGGTGCTGAATCCGTGGTGTATTTCCAAGTAAAAGTGCCTGCAGCAATGTTTGCTAATTACAGGTTGTGTTCTACTGTTTCCAAACAGGGTGAAAGTGACAGAAGTTTAACTGTGAATAATTACACACTTGAATAAGTATGTGATTAGCCCTATTTGTTGTGGTTGGGACTAGAGTGACAGGACAAGAATGGAGTGATTGCATTATTTACAGCTTAATTGTAGACAAGTAATTACTTATGTAAGCTGGTGCTGTGGGGTCAGGGAATACATGCCTGAGAATGTCTAGGATTTGAATGGAAACTTCAGAAATTGGGTTTCCAAATGATACAGCAGAAGTGAGAACTCTATGCATTTATCTAATTAGGAGGGGTTTTCTTGAATTAAATGTCTTGGAATGTTAAATGTCTTGTTCTCTTGAAACCAAGGATTAGATGAAATCTTTATAAGCCATTGCTTCCAGCCTAATAAATCACAAATGCCACCTAGTGGCTTTTGCTATCTAGTGAATCATTGCATACATGCCAAAAAAAAAAAAAAAGTAAAAAAAAATCTAGAGTCTTACCAGCATGTTATTTCCATTGATGTGCATATGGTTGATGAGATTGTCTGTGAACACTTTTTTCCACTTAGTTCCCAGCAACATTTTAGTTGCATTGGATCAGATTGTGAAACTCTTACTCATGTTGGCAAGTAGTAGTGAATAATCCTATTAAAATGTAGTTAAACTCCCTGTCTTGGAACTGTGGTTTAGCTATGTGCTTTCCTTGCCAGGAAGGTTCTGATTTACAAAGGGAGACCTTAAGTTAGTAATAAGGTTAGCTAAGTTAAGTTAGTTAAATTAACTTGACATGTCAGTAAATTGCCTTAATTTATTAATATTTGTCTATGTCTGCTCATCCATGTAAATAAAGGCTTCATTTTTTACTTTTGTGTTCCATTTTCAAAGTGACAAAGTATTCCAAAATGAGAATCAAGGAAGCAAAAAAAAAAAAAGGAAAGAAAGAAAGAAAAAAAGAAAGAAAAAAAAGACAATGCTGATTATTTGGTGGGAAAATAATTGTGGAATGATGGACCTGTTACTTGAGCAGTCTATGTTGTTAGATCCTTTTCAAATTCATGATAGGGAACTTACAGAATCAGAATAAAAAGTTTATTAGTAGTAATCATGGTACCCTGTTAGTGCTAGGTCTCTATCTTTCCATATCTTTGCAAACAACTACTTATGTTCAATTTCTGATGGATGTCCACATGTGAAAAGGCTTTTGCAAGTGTTAACTTTTTTTTTCTGAGACACCAAGGGCTTGGAAATCTCAGAAGCAATTGATACTTGTGCAGGAGTATCTGCAAATTGATACTCGTGCAGGAGTAAGAACAAATGTTTTTAAAAAATCTCTCATTTGTAACCTGATTCAGCAAATAGGTTTAAATTAAAACTTACACAGTTTTATAATTTGGCACAGTTATTTTGGCACAGTATCTAGAAAAACTGTTAGTGACTTTTAAAACCTTTTGAATAGTTAATTTGCTTTGACAAAATGTGATTAAAGTGCAATTGTCAAAAATTGTCAAAGCATGGGTAAGGGTGTTGAATTAACCAGAATTTTTTTTTTTCTTTTTTTTTTTTTTTCCCCACTGGACAATATGTACACTCCCCTGATTTCAAAACTTGAAAATATTACCAATGATAAATTACAATTAAGCAACATAGCTGTGCATAGACAGCTATGTGAATGTTTTATGGTGTAAAATATTCAAGGATATATATTTAGGTAGGGATTTCTAAGGAAACTTAAGGTTATGCATGTTGCATGAAAGTTTAGTGGTACCTAACTGCTCGAGATGCTTTGTCTCCCAATATTGAGCAAAGCTGAGTAATCTGAATCCGCTCAGAGCTGTTCCTTCTGAAACATTTGTTTCAGTAGTGCTTTTGTGCAAAATTGTGGAGTGGGGATGATGCATTTGTTTTTACTTCAGTCTCATTACTAATACCACTTATTAGTAAAAATTTGCTATGGAATCTTCTGCATTTCTTTATGGGGCTTGACCCTACAACCTTCATATGCTTCAATCCTTATATGCTTTTAGTGTATGTTTGTCTTTAAGCAGGAGAATAATTTCATTAAATTAATTTCATGGGAGCGAGTTCAATTGTTGCATAGATTTTTAATATAAGTGGAATTGTTATATTTTTCTATGCTAGGGAAAGGAAGCAGAGGTTCAAGAAAGTTAGGTACCTTCCTCTCCAAAGGTCACGTAACAACTCAGTGAGAGAATATGGTACAAAATATCACCTCTGTTCTTGTTTCTTTTCTTTGTGAAGGCTACAGTGTTTTTTAAAAGCAGCATGCTTGTAGTTATTGAAAGGGATAGCTGATGCATATACCAGTATAGGTGTTCACTTTCTTAAGGGCTCAAAATTAAAACTACACTCTAATGTCTCAGGTCTATTCTTACTCTTATTGTAACATGAAAAAAACCCACAAAATACTCCAAAGCCTTGCTTAGCTCATGAAACTTTTTAAAGTTAAGAGATGTAACTTTTTGGATCTAAGTAATTCCTCATGGGTATATTTGCTTTTATGTTCCTTTTATTTTGCTACTGTTGTGGAAACTGCATGGTCCTGTATTCCTGATCACTGAGCGGAGAGAAACACTGAACATACCCACAGAATAAATTCTAAATTGCTGTGAAGTGTTACAGCATAACCTGTCCTTTAATCATGTACTTTGAAGTTCCTTAAAATAACACAGTATATAGGAAAGCCCATATTGTGCTTTAAAATTGAATCTGAGGTAATACAATACAATTTTAAAGTGTAAATTGTTTTACAGATTGGCTATACATCTTTGTACAAAGAAAACAATAGATGACAGCTATTGGTCATGTAATTTAGAAGACAAGTACAGCTTTTCCAGATGGACACAGTTCCTTGTCATGGAATATAGGAACATATTAAGATTCCATGACTGCAGTGAGTTATTAGTGACACTACTAATAACAGTAATTGGAATCTTTGTCATTTTTCTTGACCTATGTTATTCCTAGCTCTCCCTCTGCTCCCGCTTACTCACGCTTTTTCTTTCTTCCCCCTCTTGTTTCCTTCATGTGTGCAAATTTGTTATGAAAAGTAAAATGAACAGATATCTGGTAATAAATCTTGCATGATATTATTTTTTTTTCTCACATATTTCCTCCTTACTGCTTTATCATCTGACCATTTTTTTTAAATATAGGTACCTGATATATATATTTACTTGAAAACTCTTAGGGACAGGGACTATGTTGTATTGTGAAGTGATTGAAACAAGCATTCAGCTGGGTTTTAACAGAATATATATATATATTTTTTTTTTTTCTTGTAATTATTATGTAGTATTTAAAAGCTAGCCAGAGATCTCTGAAAGTAATCAACATCTTATTAAATTACTACACAAGCTAATAGTACAATGCTGTTTGTCTAAGTTCACCTTTAATCAAAACATCTTCATACCTGGCATCTCATATCAATAAACTCTGGGCTAGATCCCTAAAAGATTTAGTTTTGTGAGTGCTTATTCACAGTAATAAATAGGGGAGCCATTAGTTTCACATGTGTCTGACTGACTGACTTCTTTACTGCAAGTCCACACTTTAGTGTGGATAGAACTATGAGACGTTTAGTGTTATCATCTCACCTACTACTGGGTTCTCATATCGGATTTTTCATGTGGCCCAATGCAACCTCAATGAAAGTCAACTGGGTCCTGTTAACTCACATTAACCACATAGTCTAGGATCCCAATCCACGGTAACCACCCACCTAGCGCGACACACCAGAGCATGCACCAAGATTGTCCTTCAGACATGGAAGCAGTGCATAGTCTACTAAGATAGAGATGAGGACTAGGCTTCAGGAGCTCTAAAGCCGTAAGCTACTTTGTGTAGCTCCTGAATCCCTGTAACTTTGTTCATATTGTGTTTCCTTAACATCCAGTGCAACTTTCAGGGACTCTGCCTTGTTTCCACTTACAGACAGTAGAGATCAGAAATAGGTTATGAGAGTGCTGGATATCAAAACAGGAAGATGTAGTGGAAGTGGTGAACTGGAAGACTGGTAGCGGCTGAATGACTTTGAAAGGCACTGCAAGAAGACACAGGATAGGGTCAACCTCTAACCCAGATGTTGAGCAGAGCTTCTAGCTTTGGGCTGAATAGCTGCCAGAAACCGGCAAAAGAGTTTTTATGGCAAGTGATTGGTGTGTCTGTTGTTGAGGGTGATCTTAAACGTACTCCTAACTGTTGGAATACATATCTAATCATACATTTAAAAGACATCCAGCTCCTAATAAAGTTTACTAAGTTCCTAAAAACAGTGAAATAAAACACTTACTAGCTGAGAAAATCTCCAATAGTTAAGAATTCTGCACGCATTCATTTTTCTGTAGTTTGAAAACAGCTCTTAAACACTGGTTTAATCAGTTAATGACATTAAAATGCTTTGACTTCTATGACCAGTCAAAACACAAATAGTCCAAATAAATGTTCTATAAAGGCCTTTGGCCTCAAAATTATTTATTCAATCTATGAAGCAAATACCTTAAGAAAACTTTACTGCCACTTGGTTCTTAATTTGGCCAGCTCTGTATATCAATTCCTTTTCTTTATTTAATTCATGGAATCATAGAACACCTCGAGTTGGAAGGGATCCTTAAGGATGATGGAGTCCAATTCCCTGCTCCTCACAGGACTGTCTAAAACTAAACCATATGACTAAGAGCATCGTCCAGATGTTCCTTGAATGCTGACAGGCTTGGTGCCATGACCACTTCCCTGGGGAGCCTGTTCCAGTGACCGACCACCCTCTCAGTGAAGAACCTTTTCGTAATGTCCAGGCTGAACTTCCCCTGACGCAGCTTCATTCCAGTTCCTTGTGTCCTATCGCTGGTCACCAGAGAGAGGAGATCAGCACCTCCCCCTCCACTGCCCACCTTGAGGAAGTTGTAGACTGAGATGAGGTCACCCCTCAGCCTTCTCTTCTCCAAGCTGAACAAACCAAGTGACCTCAGCCGCACCTTGTAAGTCTTGTCCTTGAGGCCTTTCACCATCTTGATCGCCCTCCTCTGGACACTCTCTAATAGTTTGATGTCCTTCTTACATTGAGGCACCCAAAACTGCACACAGTACTTGAGGTGGGGCCACACCAGTGCAGTGTAGAGTGCGACAATCACATTCCTCGACTATGCTGTGCTTGATGCACCCCAGGACACAGTTGGTCATTTTGGCTGCCAGGGC
Source organism: Fulmarus glacialis (assembly GCF_000690835.1). NCBI lineage: Eukaryota > Metazoa > Chordata > Aves > Procellariiformes > Procellariidae > Fulmarus > Fulmarus glacialis. The sequence goes on from NW_009202322.1 coordinate 11,743, forward strand.
ACACTGTTGACTCATATTCAACTTGCCATCAACCCAAACTCCTAGATCTCTTTCCGCAGGGCTGCTCTCCAGCCTCTCATCCCCCAATGTGTATGTATAACCAGGATTACCCCATCCCAGGTGCAGAATTTGGCACTTGCTCATGATAAATTTCATACTGTTGATGATATCCAGATCTCTCTGTAAGGCCTCTCTACTCTCAAGGGAGTCCACAGCTCCTTCTAATTTACTTAATGTACATTCAAGTTATTTCAACAGGAAAAAAAGGTTTTCACGCATAAGTAACAAAAACTTAGTGAGAAGTCAAGAAATGGTAATGAAGCCTGCTTAAATCCAAAACACAGCACTATATCAGCTACTAGGAAAAAAATTAACCCTATCCCAGCTGAAACCAGGGCACTTTTCCATTTTTACACATTGTCTGGCATTTTTCTTTTTCTGAGTGGCTAAGAGATGGAAGGCACTTAAGGTATGCTCTAGGCTCTTCCTTTCACTAGGTCAGAAGGTTCTCTGTGATGGAGATTATGCAGATTATAATTAATTCATGACACAATTGAAACTGCCTTAAGTTTAGGATTTAGATCAGTGGAGCTATTCACCACTTAAAACCCACACAATAGAGTAAATACTACTTAATTGCTTCTGCAATGAATCCACTTAACATTCAGCCATTTCCTATCAAAAAAGAATAAAAAAACCCTTAAACAATCAAGAACTGACTAGTCGTTGCATATATCTGCTACTCATTTCTCAGTTTGGATGGTATACTGCACCAGATTGCCAGAAACCAGTATTACTTAACTCCTGATATATGTTGGCATTCTTGACTGAAATGCTCTTAAAGCTCTCCGCTCACAAGTACCTCTTTTACCACATGAGAATATCAGTAATCGAAAATGTTAATTAATGAATATTTTTACACTTAAAAGTTATATTTGCTTCTCCCTAACTCTTGTGGCACAATGTATTATTTTTGATATTCATAATATATTCTCTTTTTTTGGTGGATCTACTCCAGTTGAACTCTTGGTTTGTTTTGTTTGGGTTTTTTTGTCTCTTGACCCAAATATCTATATAGTTCTCTGTAAAATTCAACTATGTACTATGGTACTATATATATTCAAATCAAATATGAAATTCAAAGTTTTTTTCTGCAGTTCTAAAGGCATGGCACCTCTCCACAAGTGGGAATCATAGAGAATAATGCATATAGGCCAGACACAGACTGAAATATGTCATAAGACAAACAACTGTTATTAATATACCCATCAATACTATCAGATAAGAAGGAATCAAAATGCAGCCACATAGAGGGAGCTACTTTAAGTGGATGTTAGACAAATTGCTAGTTCTTTTGCATGCCATAATGAAAACAGAACTGTAGGGGTCATATAATTCTGAAAATAAATCACTTTAATTGTGGAAGTTTCACGAGTATTTTAACATAAACTTCACCCATCTGAAATCAGATTTAACCTCTTTTTTAAAGGGAATTGTCAGACTAAGTACACGGCTAGTATCTATTGTATATATTTTGCTTCTTTAGCAAATCCATTTATTTTATTTTGTTGGAGGAAGAAATTTTACTATTAGGAGCTACATTACAGGTACCTAAAGAATGTATATAACATTTTTTTTCTTTTTTTTTTTTTTTTTGTGGGTTTACTTTCAAAAGCAGCACATAATGTAAGAGGCATGAGACTGGAAACTAGTTTCTTGACTGCTGCCTAATGCCATTCCCAGGGTACCATCCCTCTCATGCTTGTGGCAGTGGATATATTTCACTCCTTGTTGTTTTTCAGTGCTAACAGTAAATAAATGAAAATGCCTTTTCCCTGGTCATTCCCCTAAATGTGCTCACTGCCTTTGCTTATCTAGCATGTATAAGCAAGTTGGCACTCTTCCCAGCATAAAGAGCATACAAATGCTGGCAGCTATAGCGCTGTGGCACAAACAGCCAAGCTGATTTTCACAAACGGACACACAAGTGCTTAGGTCTCTGTTAGAGATTCTAAATCCCAGAAAGTATGCCAAACAGCTGGTCTGCTATTTTCCCAACTTTGCCTTCACTGGGCAATAGAACAAGTATTATTTGCCTTTTGTAATCACTATGTTTATTTCTGCTTTGCAGTTGATACAAACATTGAAAATAGTTGGTCACTATATACTTCATGATCCAGCTGCCAAAAGACCACATGGATGCATCTGAGGCACTTTGCAGATTAAGGCACCAGGCACAATAAAGACAGATATGGTTCACAAGCACGGGACCTGGTCTGATCTTGATCCTAAAGGGAGCACTCTGAGACAGGGACCAAGGTGTAATCCTAACTATACCCTATCAATTTTACTCTCAGTGATGTCAGAAATCTGCTTTTAAATCCCTGGTCAGCCTGAAGTGGATCAACTGGAGCTTTTTTCCCGCATCTCCCCAATTTTTCAAATTTTCCCTGTATCTAATGTCATACAAAATCTGAAGTTTTCTGTCCTACTGCAAAATTGCTTACTCAATTCTGCAAGAACTGCAAAAATTCCACCTTCCTAGAAATAGAGGCTTTAGGGGATTTTTCATAATTAAGGACATTCAATCTATGAAGTTTTTCATCACACTTAATATAAAATAAGTATAATACAGGTAGTAGGGGACAGAGTTTTTTTTCCCAAAAGAAATCAATTATTTCAACTCTTATTTTCATTCTGAATTAGATTGAAATGGCAAAGTGTCAAAATATCTCCCTGTTTTTATAGCCTCCCAAGCTTACAAAACTTTCCTCTTAGCAACACGCTAATTTTAGTTTTTATAATCATACCTGCTAACATATTACAATTAAATAACCTGTGGGCCAACTGTCTGGGATATCCTGGACAGAAGGATGATGCATGCATGTAAACTGAGGTGCACAGGAGTAACATTTATTTGTCTGGGATTTTCAGCCATCCAGCAGCTCAGTCTTAGTTACTGTCACAGTTCTGCCAGGGATGTGACTGGGCAGAAAAAAAGAAATCCAATAGAGAGAGAAGAATTTTTAAAAACATTAACCGAGTCTCAAAGTGGGAAAATTCATGCATATGACTATTGCAGTTACAAAATTTTCTTTTTATTCATCAAGCTACTGTTGGATGCTTGCTTTCTTCTCAGTTTGATGCAAACCTGAATACCATGGGGATTTATTATAATTCCATATGCTCTATGAACTCCAAATGCTGGGTAAGCTAAATCTCTCCTAGTCTGCTCTAGGAGCTTTTTTTTTCAACCAGAAGGGAAACTGAAGTACTTTATGGGAGATATAATTCAATCAGTGATTCCTCCCTGGCAGAAGAGATAGCAGCATGACTCAAATGTGTTACTGCTAAATACCCAAATCTTTGGATACAAATTAGTCAGAGGTGACATGAACATCACTAAATCACTTGTCTTTAGAATTCCACTGTATTATGTTGTGGTGAGCTATTAGCATGTAGATACCATGAGTAAGGAACCATTCCTATTATTCCTCTGAAACTATATCCATACTGTCTCTATTAAAATTGCCATACTGCAACATCCATCTTTCAGTATTATAGTATAAATGTAGTAATTGTCAAAAAGTAAGGTAGATCGTGCTTGAAACTTAAGAAGAGGGACCAATTTATGAGTATCAATGGAAAGGGACTACAGATGAAGGTGGCAGTACAGAAAACTAACGGTTAATGGAGACAGTGAAAGTGGAATCTATGCAACAACATACAAGTCTGTTCCAGCAAGTCTCCCAGTGGCTCCATGCATTCAGAATCAGGCTACATAGGAGGAAGAAGGGAATTGAGTTAGAAAGTAAAGGGGAAAAGAAGAGGGAGGTATGACAGATGAAATAGGTGAGACCGACAGTAGAAGAAGAAGGTAGGCAGTAGGCTAGGTATTGAAGAAGAATTAGTTAATGAAGGGGAGATGGTTGTAGAGGCCAGAATAATTTAATTCCTGACAATTCAAGACTATTTAATGTTCCAAACTTTATTGCCTTCCTGATTTTTAAAATCCTATATCTGCTTTCAATTCCTTTCACATTGCTACTCATATTCTAAATAACAAGGCTTTTTTTATCCTTTAAAAAAGCAGCAGACTCTACTGTTTGTTGCATAGTACATAAGTTATCATTATGTCAGCATTATGATAAGAGGCGGACTTGATTTATGTAAAAATAACGTTTTTTTTTTTCCCCAAGACAGCTAGAGAACACTAAGGGAAACATAGATGAGGACCCAGAGTCAACCTGATAATGAACAACTTCCTGTGCCTCTTTGCCAATTTGAGGTACACGCTACAGAAATAATTTCCTATGCATAATTCTTTCAAACTCTTGTACATTGTACCATCTGGCCTAGAGTTCTATTTCCAGATCATTTTTTGATCTTTACAAAACATCACGTAGTATCACTGTCTATTTGCAAATAGTAGTTATATTTTAGCCCATTCTTTTGCAATAGAGAGGGCTGGTTACATAAATATGTATACTCACATGTATAGCTATTTCCTGTTAGTGGCCTCCATACTGTAGGTTAATTGATACTATTAAAAAAAAGGTTTTTTTTCTCAACTTTAACAGATTAGCAGGCTTTTTCAGAAGCAGTCTCAGTGGAAAACGGGTTCTGGAAGTTTTTAAAGCCTTCTTTCTAAAAAGGCAGGAGGAACCTTTGGTAGGAGAGTGATCCCAAGTATTCAGTTCTCTCTTCTATTTTTAAAGTCAGGAGCTCAATAAATAAAGTCAGGATTTCTTCAGTTTTGTAACTTGTTTTTTCCTCGTTGTTTGTAAGAAAGAGCTTGGCTATACGACACACTTAAAACACATGCACACAGATGTGCACAGACATCTCTCTCCTTAGCTTTCCTTCCCAAGTAATTAAAACCAAGATCAACAAAGTTGAACTGCAGAACATGATGTTCTTTGATTTCTAACTTATAGACTGAATGGCCTTCAAGATTTTTATAAGTTTCTCAACAAAATAGCAAGGGAGAAGTATTTAGTTCCTCCCTGCATTACTCAGTGATAGAACGGCTTTTTGATCTTTAGCCAGAAATTGGAGCTGCATATGATTACTCAGTGTTTCTCTCTGAGCAAGAGCTAAGGGCACTGGAAAAAATTATCAGGCACTGGTCCAGGACAAACAAAAGGTACGTTTCACGTAATGCTTAACTAAACCGTAGAAACCATTAGTACAGAATGTTGTGAATGACAACATTTCATTAGGATTCAAAAAAATTAGATGTTCCGGTAGAAGCTGTTTTACACAAAGTCCTGGGTATCCTACAATCTTGCCCTTGATAATCCTCCTCCACCAAATATCTTCTATTGGCCATTTTGGAGTCAGGAGACAGGGCTAAGAACATTTTTCATGTCAACACGGTCATTCCTATAATATGTTCCATGCTCACAAACTGGTGTGCAGAGTAAGTTCTTCCAGTTTCTGACACACGTGGTCTCGATGATCGTGCCAAATAGAATGTTGTTTTGTGCAGTTTATAAAACATTTGAGTAACCCTAGCATTCTTGGGGATGAAAAACACTATCAGCTCATTCACTCCTAATATTAAAATATTCATTCTACTAAAGTTTCAGGGATGGTTATTTTTCATATGGAGCATTTTGCCTTTTGTCTTTTGAAAAGCCAGCTGTTCTCTCAGTTTCAGATGACCACTTTAAGTACAATGAGAATATTAAAGGACTTCAAAGGCTTGGAAGCACTGCTTGTTGCTATGCTGTAATAAATGATCAGTTTGGTACATTGACACAGCATTCTTTCACTGTGCATAATTTTGCACTTAACATTTACATCATTAAATCTTAACATTCATTCAAATACATAATTTAATACAAGTGTTTTCACAGGTCCTATTTGACTCAAAGGAACTTAAGACTTCAGAAGCAAAGTGCACATAATTTAACTCTTTGGTGATTCAGACCCAGGGAAACCTGATGCAATCCTTTCATTTCAATTAAATTGTATATTCTTATGTCAGGTCTATCACTGATCTGTACATGCTCTTAAAAAAGAAAAAAAAGGTGTGCCATATTCCGTGTACTCACAGAATCACAGAATGTTTGAGGTTGGAAGGGACCTCTGGAGGTCGTCTTGTCCATCCCCCTGATCAAGTAGGGCCAAATGTCCAGGACCACGTCCAGACAGCTTTTGAATATGTCCAAGGATGGAAGCTCCACAAACTCACTAGGAATCTGTACCAGTGCTCGGTCACCCTCACAGTAAAAAAAATGTTTCCTGATGTTCAGACAGAATCTTCTGTGTTGCAGTTTGTGCCCATTGCCTATTGTCCTGTTACTGGGCACCACTGAAAAGAGGCTGGCTCTGTCTTCTTTACACCCTCCTATAAATACCCTTCAGGTATTTATAGACATTGATGAGATGCCCCTTCCAAGCCTCCTCTTCTCCAAGCTAAACACTCCCACCTGTGCTCTCAGCTTGTCCTTGTATGAGAGGTGCTCCAGTCTCTTAATCACCTTCATGGCCCTTCACTGGACTCTCCCCAGTAGCTCCAGTGCTGAGTAGAAGGGAAGGATCACCTCCCTTGACCTGTTGGCAACACTCTTT